>NC_136509.1:56981761-57021761 GCF_053919585.1 Euprymna scolopes
GAAAGACAGAAGATTACAGGGGGAGGGAGAGAGACAACCAGAGAAAGAGAGAGATAGGGGAGGAGAGAGACAGATATATATATATATATATATATATATAGAGAGAGAGAGAGAGAGAGATCAGCCGTGTTACGATTTTATTTAGGTAACTCATTCAATCACGCGTTATAACGGTAAATTCTAAACCAATTACAAATTGGCCGATTCATTAGCGCGTTTGCGTCTTTTTTTTTTTTTTTAATTCGCCCCATTTTCTAATAAGTGTTCGCCCTTAGGAACTGCCGGTAACTTTTTTTTTTTTTTACACTTTTTTCTTTTTCGTATAACTAATCGGTCGACATTAACATATCTTCGACGGCTACTCTCCACAAAATCGCATAGTCAAAGTACATTGTATTAGGGGAGGGGAAAGGTTACAGCCACTGCAGTTTCAAATACGCTTTGAGCACCCCCAGTCCTTCATCGCATAGTCTAAGTACATTTTATTGGGGGGGGGGTTACAGCTACTGTAGTTTAAAATACGCTCTAAGCACCCCACCTTACTTTATAAGTATTTTATCGCTTAGCAGAAATTTGTAAAAAACAACAAACAACAGCACACACACAAAAAACATTATACAGCACTTTTAACGACGTTTGTTTTTTCATAATTTTAGATTATGTTGTTCAAAGTGGTCTTTACACACTAATTAAAAAATAAACAACTGGACGCTTGATTTAATTAAGGAGGCTTAATTCATCCAGTTGGAAACAACTTACTTATTCTACCACTAACCTTCAGTTCGAGTTGCACTCCAAAATTTAGAGTTAGTGGTAGTCAGACATTTTATATACAATTTTGCAAGATTAAAGTTCCCAATTGTTGAGCGACAAGTAACCAGTTAATTGTTGTAAAGACAACTATTAATAAAAGAAATGAAATAAAAACAACTTAAACACAGTTATAGCTTGTATAAAAGATACTTGAATTTTACTGCATTTGGTATCAGGTATTTGCTGATATTTGTAATTGTTTACAATTTCTCGACTGTTAACTACTCTGCACTTTAACAAATGACTGTGTTGTTTCTACGTTAATTATATTTGGAAAAGTAAAAATAATACAAACAAACCGATAATAAATGGATACTGTAAAATTGGCAAATATTTAAATCATGATTTCTTTTCATTTTCAAAACATTCAGAGCACATAAAATATACTCGATTGTGAATGGTGGACAAGAACTGTGCTGTTCAATTTAATGTAAAGTAACACCCTTATTTCTAAGGCTTTTTAATGGTTTAAGACTCAATTCATTTTTTATACGGGAGATAAATTCTGCATGTTTTATTTCTTAAGGAGATTTCGTGTGGTTTTACTACATCACGAGTCAGACTTAGACATATATTAAAGATTAGTAACCTGTTTCAAAAAGTTACAATCTCCTAGAAATGAGGGATCATTTTATTAAATTTAGATGAAAAAATGATCTCCCACTATACATTCTCTTTCGAAATATTCACACGTAATCACCTAAAAAGCAAAATCTCCTGTTTTTAGGGGGATTGCTAAGGGTCCTCTTCTGCTTTTAAATATACTTATAATTTATTTTTTAAATTGACAAATTTTATGTTTTCCCTTTATATATATGTTTTCCCTTTATATATATTCTCAAAGATTTTCATCTTGTTCTATTTCCCAATATACATTTCTGCCATTTTTACCTCCCCTCCCCGATCTCCCGTTGTGAATGGTTAAAAAGTCTCGTGCCCATGTTTTGCGGATTTTTGTACAAAATTTTATTTTGCAAATATTACTTCATCCTATATTTATGGAGAATTTATTCGGCAATATTCAATATTTAGGTACGCCATTGTTGTGATGTTTAATTTTTTAAATATATTCCAATGTAATTTTTATTATAATCACTGTTTTATTATATCATTATTTCTTGCAAAACAAAATATACGCTCTCCGAAAAGTAGGTAAAACTAGCTGATAAAATGTGAAAGCTAAAAATGGGGAGCTAACCGCGCCAATATAATTCCAGAAATATATAGTGAGAAAACACGGAACATTTTTTATATTAAATATACCATATTCATATTATTTTTATGTAGAGTAGGAAGTTAAAATATGGTGTTTTTCTTTCTTGGAGTTTTTTTTGATTTTGTATTAGCGTTTTTTTTTAAATTTCAGGCGACAAAAATTAAAAATCTAGCGATTATCTGTAGATTTCTTTTCCTTGATCTAATGGTTTTTAAAATCTCAGTTGCCACCACTGGCTGGGGGTTGCTCAATATCCTTATTACATCACCTCTCTCCACCCATTCTTGACATTCCGATAGTCGTTTTTACCATGAAGAGTTGGGAGTGTCTATTCCGAAAGCCGTTCGTAATATGAGGAGGTTAGGGGGTTGGGAAGTAACAACAACACCACCAGCAACAACCTAACTTTAATTTTTTTCGAGAGCGGGCACGCTTCGACCGAGCAACACCGGTTAGCGTGTACTGCTAGTTGATTATATGTTGTTACTGTTAAAAGTGGCTCTGACATTCCTTCCGCTCGAAGCGATTGTGGTGGAGATTGGTTGAACTGGACCTAATGAGGATCGAATTTGCTCCTTCTAATAAATTAGTTAAAATCTTTATCGCGTGCACTGTGCCAGGTGCTCCTGATCGATTCTACGTATTTGAAAATACTGAGTTTTCCAGTAATAATTAACCCTAAATCTTTTTCTTCTTCCCGTTATTCGTAGCAACTTTTTTCGTTTCTGACCGTCATCAATTTATTCCATGCTTTCTTTCTATCCAAGTAGCATAATTATCTGCAGCTCCAAGATGGATGCATTGATTTTGATGTCAACGCCAGAAATTCTGGAGTTTTCAAAGGAGCGGACATGAAACTGAACAAGTAAGATAATAAAAAAAAAAAAATGAACAAAAAAGAGGACGTTTTCTTTTCTTTTTTTTTTTTTTTTTTTTTTGAGAGTAAAACCAGCGACGGGACAGAATTTGTTGTCGTCGTCGTCGTTTATGAAACAAACAATGAACGATATCTGCAACAGGCAGCCGCATCACTTCACGATCAATACGCTGATAAGCTCGGTAAATCCGCATTAGTAATTAAGTTCCGAACACTCGAGTTAGGTACGGACAAAGGACGGACTTCGAGTGGCCGTTTCGTTCGATCTTTGAGATTTTCACATTTCAAAGAACGACGTTTCAAGTAGTTCTGTCTAGAAAAAAAAGTGCGATATAAATACATAAAATATATAAAAAAAACCCCATTGAATTGCATTTCTCTTTTCAACGATTGCTGACGTGTTGGTTATAACGATTATTCGATTCGATTTCTAATTAAATGAAAAAGAATCTGCTTCACTCAGAGAAATTAGGACGAAGCCATTTGTTTATTTTCAGAAAGAAAATATGCGAACAAAATTTACTTTTCTGCGGGAGATTAGTTTGGTTTGATTTTGGCAACACATTTTTATTTATTAATTTTTGTACCGAAACACAATAATGATCTAAGATTTATTGTATACAATAAGTTAAACGTATTTCATTTATTTGCACATTTGTAGTTTTGATGATATTATTTATTTTTATTTACAGTAAAAACTATTGAGGTCATCACTTACCAAAGTCAAGAGCTATCTAATTAATGACACAGGAATGATTGCCGACAGATGAGGAGCACAATAGGGGTATTAGCATTACTCAAACTGTATGAGCTGTATTTGATTAATTTTGGGTTGGTCTTTAACAATAATTTTTGACATTGAATTTAAAAAATAATGAAGTTGTAATCAGCATGGAACCAGTCCCGCAGCAATGTGTTCAACAAATAGGAAGCCTTGCAAAGAAGTTCTGTACGTGGAAATTTCATCGGACGCTACGTAGGGAAAGAAAGGAAAGTTCTGGCTGTGAATGTCTTACATGAACTGAAAATCATTCGATCATATTTGAGGAAAAAACGATAGAGTAATATTGTGAAAAAATGAATACTAGATTGATTAATCGTAATGAACGTTTTAATAACAAACTACATTAATTTCGCCGCCCCCCCCCCCCCAATTCTGGTCGAGCCGATCGGCACTACCTCACGGATTAAACGGGCAAGATTAAATACTCCTGCCTAGTTGAAAGAAGGTAGTAATGTCTAGGTTAAAGATCTCTTATGACTAATGAGGTTATTTTTCAAGTGCAGCATTTATTTAAAGGAAAGACTCATTGAATTGTCCAACTCCTTCAGTAGTCGGTAATTATATATAAGTATAAATCGTTACGAGCTTGGTAAAAAAATAAAGGTCATCGGCAATTTCCGTTAACATAACAACAAAATGATGAATTAAAGGTCGACTGCCTTAAAACGAGTGTAATAAATGGATATGAAGTTAAAATTTGTCGCAAAATCCATATTTTGCGGAAATTAGTAGAATGGAAAAGGAATAATAAAAAAAAAGAATAAAAAGAAATTGCGAATTTGAATGTTTGAAAATTGTGTTATTGATTGCAATAGCAACGCAATGTTCAAAAATGTTATTCTCTTATTATGAGAATGAATTGTTTTCACCGATGCATTTGTAAGTACCTAAAATTTGCTACTGTTTATCCGGGATTATTATTTTTTTAGTGAAAATAATATCGTTAAGAAATACAACAAAGTTAATAAACATTGCAAAGTAAAACAATGGAAGTTATTGTAAACGAACAATCAACCCATTTTGCTATTATGTTATTCTGTAAATCCAAAATATAAAAAAAATTCTTAAGAATAGTTAATTAAAACGTCCTTCCAAAATTAAAGCATACGTTAAGGAGCGTTCCGTATTTAGGTGGAATAGTGTAAATAATAACAACACGGAAAAAGTGACATAATACCGGTTGTACGAACATATGAAGAAGGCCTCACAGTGACAGTGATAGTTCAACTAAGCAAGAGTGAGAAAATTCACACAGTTGTAAGGTGCTGACTGAAAATTGTCCAATTGTTGTTTATCTAACAAAATCCACAAAATAAAATTGCTAGTTTGACTTTGTCGTTTTTAATATATTTGTACATCATTAATTTGGGCACTGGTCATTATAATGTTTTCAAGCAGCAGTTCGAATCTTATTTCATGACAAAAATTTCCTCTTTCATCCGATTTTTGTTTAATTGAATAATTTCAGCAATTTCTTGCTGTTCAACAGAATTAATACATCACATCCACCTTGAATGGATGGGCACCCATGTCTGATTATGATGGTTTCTATGGACATTGCTAGCTAGAAGACATTTTGAATGTCAATATCACAGATGGAAATTGTAATATTGCATGAATTTTTCAACATGTTTAAAAAAACGATAAAAATTGTTGTAAATTGTCAGTAAAAACTTCCACATATCAATTACAACCATAGGAAATTATGTAAAAAAAATGACAAAGAAGTGGAAGACTTCTTAAAAACTTGGAACGTTTCTATCGATTGAAGAAGAAAATAAGACCATCTAATTCTTGAACCGACTTGTAAAGAAACCAGAAAAATGGAAAGAAGCGTCGGGTATCTGCAGAACAAACGAGCGTAACAAAAATGTACGGCATAGTATTGAAAATGTACGGCATAGTAACAAAAATGTACGGCATAGTATTGAAAATGTATGGCATAGTATCGAAAATGTACGGCATAGTAACAAAAATGTACGGCATACTAACTTTTGTGGCCTTATTTTAGGGGTTCACAATATCAAACAGGAGAGTCTGTAAAGTCATGTCAACTATTAGGCTGGCATGGAATCTCTGATTAGAGAGTCCAAAATGGCTGCCTTTCACAGCAATGGGAGAGTCCATGTTAAGACAGGAATAGGGGTGTCAGTTACCCCAGAACAGTAACAAAAATGTATGGCGTAGTATTGAAAATGTACGGCATAGTAACAAAAATGTATGGCATAGTAACAAAAATGTACGGTATAGTAACAAAAATGTACGGCATAGTATTGAAAATGTACGGCATATTAACAAAAATGTACGGCATAGTATTGAAAATGTACGGCATAGTAACAAAAATGTACGGCATAGTATTGAAAATGTACGGCATAGTAACAAAAATGTACGGCATATTATTGAACATGTACGGAATAGTATCGAAAATGTACGGCATAGTATTGAAAATGTAGGGCATAGTAACGAAAATGTATGGTATAGTAACGAAAATGTACGGCATGGTAACAAAAATGTACGGCATAGTATTGAAAATGTATGGCGTAGTATTGAACATGTACAGCATAGTAACAAAAATGTATGGCATAGTATTGAAAATGCACAGAATAGTATTGAAAATGTACGGCATAGTAACGAAAATGTACGGCATAGTAACAAAAATGTATGGCATAGTATTGAAAATGTACGGCATAGTATTGAAAATGTACAGCATAGTAACAAAAATGTACAACATAGTGTTAACGAGCATCTCTCCCCCCCGCCTCTCTGGCTTTCTTACTCTTTCTATTTTCTCTCTCTGTGTCTCTATAAGAGAATAGAGAGGGAGAGAGAGAGAGAGAGAGAGAGAGAGAGAGAGAGAGAGAGGTGAGTAAACGTGGAGGTAGACACGTTTACCAGAACCAAAGGTCAGCTGACCAAATTACGTATGTGTGACGTGGTTGGCTAGATCTGTGAGATTTAATTTGAGCTTTGAAGCAGACGGACGTATTCCGTGGTACCCCCCTCTTAACTGGGGAGGGGGGAGACGAACGCTGACGTGTGTGAAGAAGAACCACATAAGCAGATTTCACTTTACACCTGCTGCAGGACCTCTGGGGAAAGTGAAATAAAAACTATAAAACCATTTCATCGTCTTGGAGTGATAAATCTTCGTCAAACAGGTATCAAGTCTCCCTCCAGGATGAGAAATTGCCAGATGGTTCAACAGCGAGAAACAGAGGTAGGTTCAGAAATTACATGTCACACACACGATTCCCTTTATGATAATCAAACACAAAACCATTTATATTAGAGACAATCACACGGAATCTTTCTTATGTTATATAGAAAACGCAAAATGTGCCCCTAAATGAAGAACTCTATATAACATATTCAAATGTAACGAAAGCTCAATTTGGTACCCCTCAAGGAAAACCTCGATGATTGAATATATAACAATAGTATTGAAAATGTACAGCATAGTAACAAAAATGTATGGCATAGTATTGAAAATGTACAGCATAGTAACAAAAATGTACGACATAGTAACAAAAATGTACGGCATAGTATCGAAAATGTACGGCATAGTAACAAAAATGTATGGCATAGTATTGAAAATGTACGGCATAGTAAAAAAATGTATGGCCTAGTAACAAAATTTGTGTGGCATAGTAACGAAAATGTATGGCATAATAACAAAAATGTATGGCATAGTAACGAAAATGTATGGCATAGTAACGAAAATGTATGGCATAGTATCGAAAATGTATGGCATAGTAACGAAAATGTACGGCATAGTAACAAAAATGTATGGCATAGTATCGAAAATCTATGGCATAGTAACGAAAATGTATGGCATAGTAACAAAAATGTATGGCATAGTAACGAAAATGTACGGCATAGTAACAAAAATGTATGGCATAGTATCGAAAATGTATGGCATAGTAACAAAAATGTATGGCATAGTAACGACAATGTATGGCATAGTAACGAAAATGTACGGCATAGTATCGAAAATGAATGGCGTAGTATTGAAAATGTACTGCATAGTAACGAAAATGTATGGCATAGTAACAGAAATGTATGGCATAGTATTGAAAATGTATGGCATAGTAACGAAAATGTATGGCATAGTATGTAAAATGTACGGCATAGTAACGAAAATGTATGACATAGTATGTAAAATGTACGGCATAGTAACAAAAATGTACAGCATCGTATCGAAACCCCCCACTCTTTATCTGTGCCTAAACCTAAACGTAGATTCCATGAACAAAGCTTTTTTATTAGAACTGCACGCCGGTGGAATTGTCTTCCGTTTTCCTGCTTTCCGGCTGACTACAATATGGTTGTCTTCAAGTCTAACGTAAATAAGTTCTTGATGAGCCATTCCATATAAGTTATCAAATTTAACAAATTTTCATTACTAATGATTATTATATTGTCCAATTTCTACTGTACATTCTTTAACCCTTATCCTTGAGTTGCCTCTTTGCCCTTGAAAATGAGTTGATACCTATGAAAAAAAAGAAAAAGTCCAATGTGAACAAGTTCTAATTGAATCGTCCCCCTAAGTAATCCAAGTTTCAAAATTCCCACTGTTTACTATGCTAAAATCACAATGACTAATGTATACCTATTAACCCTTATCCTTGAGTGGCCTCTGGGCCTTGATAAGTGGTGACACCCTTGTAAAAAAAAATACAGCATAGCAACAAAAATGTATGGCATAGTATTGAAAATTTAAGGCATAGTAACAAAAATGTATGGCATAGTAACAAAAGTGTATGGCATAGTAACAAAAATGTGTGGCATAGTATTGAAAATGTACGGCATAGTAACAAAAATGTATGGCATAGTAACAAAAATGTATGGCATAGTAACAAAAATGTGTGGCATAGTATTGAAAATGTACGGCATAGTAACAAAAATGTATGGCATAGTAACAAAAGTGTATGGCATAGTAACAAAAATGTATGGCATAGTATTGAAAATGTAAGGCATAGTAACAAAAATGTATGGCATAGTAACAAAAATGTGTGGCATAGTATTGAAAATGTACGGCATAGTAACAAAAATGTATGGCATAGTAACAAAAGTGTATGGCATAGTATTGAAAATGTACGGCATAGTAACAAAAATGTATGGCATAGTAACAAAAATGTACAGCATAGTAACAAAAATGTATGGCATAGTATCGAAAATGTACGGCATAGTAACGAAAATGTATGGCATAGTAACAAAAATGTATGGCATAGTAACAGAAGTGTATGGCATAGTAACAAAAATGTACAGCATAGTAACAAAAGTGTATGGCATAGTATCGAAAATGTACGGCATAGTAACAAAAATGTATGGCATAGTAACAGAAGTGTATGGCATAGTAACAAAAATGTACAGCATAGTAACAAAAATGTATGGCATAGTAACGAAAATGTATGGCATAGTATTGAAAATGTATGACATAGTAACAAAAATGTATGGCATAGTATCGAAAATGTACGGCATAGTAACAAAAATGTATGGCATAGTATCGAAACTGTATGGCATAGTAACACAAATGTATGACATAGTAACAAAAATGTATGGCATAGTATCGAAAATGTATGGCATAGTAACGAAAATGTATGGCATAGTAACAAAAATGTATGGCATAGTATTGAAAATGTATGGCATAGTTACGAAAATGTATGGCATAGTAACAAAAATGTATGGCATAGTATTGAAAATGTACGGCATAGTAACAAAAATGTACGGCATAGTATCGAAAATGTATGGCATAGTAACAAAAATGTACAGCATAGTAACAAAAATGTATAGCATAGTATCGAAAATGTATGGCATAGTAATGAAAATGTATGGCCTAGTAACAAAAATGTATGGCATAGTATTGAAAATGTATGGCATAGTAACAAAAATGTATGGCATAGTAACAAAAATGTATGGAATAGTAACGAAAATGTATGGCATAGTATTGAAAATGTATGACATAGTAACAAAAATCTATGGCATAGTAACAAAAATGTATGGCATAATATTGAAAATGCATGGCATAGTAACGAAAATGTATGGCTTAGTAACAAAAATGTATGGCATAGTATTGAAAATGTATGGCATAGTAACGAAAATGTATGGCATAGTATTGAAAATGTATGGCATAGTAACGAAAATGTATGGCATAGTAACAAAAATGTATGGCATAGTATTGAAAATGTATGACATAGTAACAAAAATGTATGGCATAGTAACAAAAATGTATGGCATAGTATTGAAAATGTATGACATAGTAACAAAAATGTATGGCATAGTAACGTAAATGTATGGAATAGTATTTAAAATGTATGACATAGTAACAAAAATGTATGGCATAGTAACGAAAATGTACGGCATAGTATTGAAAATGTATGGCATAGTAACAAAAATGTATGGCATAGTATCGAAAATGTACGGCATAGTAACAAAAATGTATGGCATAGTATTGAAAATGTATGGCATAGTAACAAAAATGTATGGCATAGTATTGAAAATCTACGGCATAGTAACAAAAATGTATGGCATAGTAACGAAAATGTACAGCATAGTAACAAAAATGTATGGCATAGTAACAAAAATGTATGGCATAGTATTGAAAATGTATGGCATAGTAACAAAAATGTATGGCCTAGTAACAAAAATGTATGGCATAGTATTGAAAATGTATGGCATAGTAACGAAAATGTAGGGCATAGTATTGAAAATGTATGACGTAGCATTGAAAATGTACCGCATAGTAACGAAAATGTATGGCATAGTATTGAAAATGTATGAAATAGTATCGAAAATGTATGGCATAGTAACAAAAATGTATGGCATAGTATTAAAAATGTACGGCATAGTAAAAACATTTGTACGGCATAGTAACAAAAATGTACGGCATAGTAACAAAAATGTATGGCATAGTAACAAAAATGTATGGCATAGTATTGAAAATGTACGGCATAGTAACAAAAATGTACGGCATAGTAACAAAAATGTGTGGCATAGTATTGAAAATGTACGGCATAGTAACAAAAATGTATGGCATAGTATTGAAAATGTACGGCATAGTAACAAAAATGTACGGCATAGTATTGAAAATGTACGGCATAGTAACAAAAATGTACGGCATAGTAACAAAAATGTATGGCATAGTATTGAAAATGTACGGCATAGTAACAAAAAGGTATGGCATAGTAACAAAAATGTATGGCATAGTATTGAAAATGTACGGCATAGTAACAAAAATGTATGGCATAGTAACAAAAATGTATGGCTTAGTAACGAAAATGTATGGCATAGTAACAAAAATGTATGGCATAGTAACGAAAATGTATGGCATAGTATTGAAAATGTACGGCATAGTAACGAAAATGTACGGCATAGTAACGAAAATGTATGGCATAGTAACAAAAATGTATGGCTTAGTAACAAAAATGTATGGCTTAGTAACGAAAATGTATGGCATAGTATTGAAAATGTACGGCATAGTAACAAAAATGTATGGCATAGTAACAAAAATGTATGGCTTAGTAACGAAAATGTATGGCATAGTAACAAAAATGTATGGCATAGTATCGAAAATGTACGGCATAGTATTGAAAATGTACGGCATAGTAACGAAAATGTACGGCATAGTAACGAAAATGTACGGCATAGTAACAAAAATGTATGGCTTAGTAACGAAAATGTATGGCATAGTAACAAAAATGTATGGCATAGTAACAAAAATGTATGGCATAGTAACAAAAATGTATGGCATAGTATCGAAAATGTATGGCATAGTATTGAAAATGTACGGCATAGTAACGAAAAGGTACGGCATAGTAACGAAAATATATGGCATAGTAACAAAAATCTATGGCATAGTATTGAAAATGTATGGCATAGTATCGAAAATGTACGGCGTATTATATATTGAGGACGAAACTACCATTACTAGATAAAATACTTTTAAAAAAACACCAAATATATGTCAACTTATGTCACGGTAACATATATTGGACGAATTTCTAACAGTATTTTGTCGAGTTTATTATTTATAACACCTTTTCCCGAACTTACCGTGTTAAAGAGAGAGTCGGGCGCCATTTTGAATTTTCCAATACATCGGTAAACACTGCACGTTTTTCAAGCTGAATAAACATATTACCTGTAATAAAAACACGAAAATTATATTCAGTTTGGTAGAAAAGTAACTTATCTTGCCTTTGATAACATTTATTTGTTATATATTTGTTTTTTGACAGCTTTTTCGAATCTATGTGTACAGCAATACAAACCCCTTTTTCGCTTTTCCTTTCAAAATAATTTAGCCTAAATCGTAATGTTTTCAAATTAAATAATAAACAAACATTAATTTTCAATATCAATAACGAGCGTGTTTTGAAACGGTGAAATCTGAAATATTCCCACCCAAAAAAAGTTCCTGAAATGAAAAAGCGAACTTTGGTCGCTATTATTTAAAAAAACATAATTTTGCCTTTGCAGTTAATATTTATTTTATTAATTCATTATCCTCACTCATTTTATTTGAAAATGTAGTTTAAAACATATTGTAAATAATGATTCCATTTTTTTAATAGTACGGATTATTTTGGTGACGGAACGTTCTTGACAATTCACCGAAAAACTTAATAGCTTCAATTTTTCAACCTTTAAAGTCATTTCCTGAAGCAAAGATAACGATTTTGAAAAAAATATTTCGTGTAGGTCTTTTCTATGTCAAACCCCAACTATTATCACCATTGCCTCACCGGGGTTCCAAAATCAACCTGCCCTAATGGCTTGCAGTAAAAAAATTAACAAACAATATCATAGAAACAATAATCTTAACAGGATCTTTCACAGGTGAATATAGCTTCATTCCACGCATTCCTGTGATTCCACTGGATAAACCATTACACTTTAGGAAATTGCACTTTCCAATTTTATTGTCGTTTGCAATAACCATCAACAAAGCTCAAAAGTTTTATAATTGTGTGGCTGTAAGCCACACACTGACTCATTTCTCACATGGACAATTTATGTTACGTGTTCAAGAGTCACCAAACCAGAAAATCTCTATATCAGCTAAGAAAATGGAACAATAAAAACTGTGTACCCATACGGAATGGGAAATTAAACTTATAAGAAACATGCCATTTTGGAACTTTTCCATTGCGCTAATTTGAGCCACAGCAACGCATGGCAGGGGGCAGCTAATATACATATATATATATATATATATATATATATATATATATATATATATATATATATATATATATGTTGCTTACATAACCCCTGAAGTGAAGCAACGATGAGGCTGGCCAGTACCAGATAGGTAATCATTTTGGGAATGCTAGGCGCCGTATGTGTTTGGAACAACACCTGCATCTAGTATCATGCTTAGTCGTCTCGACCCTGTCTTGCCATCAGGACCAAGTGTTTCTGGACGATATAATGTGGTAGATGCAAGCCCCCACACTTTTAAGTAAATCAAGCGCAAGTCACAGCATCATTGTTCCTATTTACTTGCCTCACCAGGACAGCAGAATTAGACACAAGATCTGTTTTTAATGTGGGGAAAATCAGGTTCCCCCAAATCAGCACTCTGAATAAGAATAAACATAAATTGCCCCGGTCTAGTAAGATTTCTCTTTCATTGAACGAGGAAAGGATAGGTTAAATGTAGCATCAGAACAAATCTTAACCTCAAAACCAGTGAAGTTTGTGGTCTTCATCGACAACGATGCATGACATAACCCCTTCTTCATTTTTAGTCACTCCTACCCTTTAAATATATATTTTTTCAATTTAACTAAACAGGCATATACTCACTATTTAAAAATTGAATTAATTCCATGATTACAATCTATTTCCCATTTGTAACCTGTGAACCATATACTTGTTCCATAACCATATAAAACTGTTTTTTTCCATAAACTATATAATTTTTTTTTTCACCAATTTTTTATCGCTTAATTTGTGAAAAAGACTTTCATTAGAATTTGTTGGTCCTTAAAATTGTGGCATCGCGTAGCGGCAGACATGGACGTAATTTTAAAAAAAGGAGAAGGTAACAAATGTTTGTAAATACAAAACAGTTGTTTTTAGGTCGTATGGTCTTCCGTAAATAAAGTAGTATCACGCAACAACAAATTACCGAAAGAAATCATCGTATTTTAAGCAAAATGCGCAGTTATTTATCATTAAAAAAAAATTTTTTTTGGTATTGATTCTTGAAAGCATTTCCTATATATTAGCAATATTGGGCTCACCAAAAAAAAAATTATTAATTGATTTTTCAAAGATTTAAAAGTAGTGTTTTTCGTAAAAATAATGAAATATATATTCTTTTTGCTAATCTGAAAGATAATAATATTATTAATATATTCAACAAATTTCACGCTTAAAAGCATAAAAGATGAAAAATGAAACGCATTCAAAATTTGGACTTTTAACCTTAAAATCTGATACGTGCATAGTTGTTTTTTGTTTGTTTTATCTACAATCCTCACTCTATCCACAATACAATATATTTTGTTCAGTTTCGGCTGATTATTTTTAGCATATTTATACACACGAATAAGGAAGGGGTTGCAGGCAAAAATATATATATAAACATCGATTATTAAGAAAAAAGTACACCATTATAAAGGCCAATTTTCACTTAATAATAGGTGAAAATTTCTTATTGATTGGATAATTATTTGATTTTTGGTAGATTTTTAAAAAGAGATTCCGTCAAAAAATACTCTCTCTTTCCGTTTTGACCATGCCTATTATATAGTTTTTAAATAAATAATTTGTATATATATATATATATATATATATATATATATATATATATAGCAGTTCATCCTGGCTTTGATCGGACCCTATGTACTGTTCATAACTTTATGTGCGTATTTATATTTATATATACATTACAAGTTTGACTCATGTCCAGAAAACCTACATCTAAAATTTCAAGTGTTTAGACCCCAAATTAGCAAAGGTCAACTCTTTCAACTTTGATCTCTTGGCAGTCAAATTTTCACCCCAAAGCTGATTAAAGCCTTGCTGCATGTCTGAATACCCGTTATGTAAAATTTCAAATGTTTTCAACCAAAATTGGCTGAATAGTTTGCTCGATACCGCAAAGGTCAAATCTGTTGAACTTTGACTCTTTGGCAGCAAAATTTTCGACTCAAAACCGATTAAAAAGCTTGTCCTACGTCTGAATACACGTTATGTAAAATTTCAAAAGTTAAGACTAAAAATTGGCTGAGTAATTTGCTAGAGACCGCAGAGGTCATTTTTTAAAAAACTTTGACCCCAGTTTTGCCCCCTTAACATTTATTGTTTTGGGCTCAAATCAAATTAAAAAGTTTGATCCATATCCAAGTAGTCTACATCTAAAATTTCAAGTGTTTAGGCCCGAAATTGGCGAAGGAGTTTGGTAGAGTTTCAAAGGTCAATTCGTCAAACTTTGACTCCTTTACAGCCAAATTTTCGACAGCAAACCAATTAAAAAGATTTTCCCAAATCTCAATACCCCTTATGTAAAATCTTGAGTCTGTAGACTGAAATTTGACAGAGTTCTTTTGTTGGGAAATGTACACACACACACACACACACACACACACACACACACACACACACACACACACACACACACACAATTTCACTTTTATCGATATATAGATTATTTTTCGTGACAATAGAAAAATGAAAGTTTTACCAATTAGTTTTGATTAATGAGATTTATTCGAAGCAGTAGATTACTAAAGATTTCATTCAAGTTCTTCATTCTTATTCCAAGTTTTGTTGGTCTAGATCTTTTTTTACACAGGCATCACTACATTATCAAGGCCAAGAGGCCACTCGAGGATAAGGGTTAAAGAGTGTACAGTAGAAATTGGACAATATAGTAATGGAAATTCGGTAAATTTGTTAACTTATATGAAACGGCTCATCAAGAACTTATTTACGTTAGACTTGAAGACAACCATATTGTACTCAGCCGGAAAGCAGAAAAACGGAAGACAATTCCACAGGCGTACAGTTCTAAAAAAGAAGCTTTGTTCATGGAATCTACGTTTAGGTTTAGGCACAGATAAAGAGTGGGGGGGATTATTGATAGTGTTTACAGCTAGACGAGTGTTTCTTGTAAAAGTTTGGCGAGGGGAGACCATAGATTGAAGCTCAGCCAAACACTTTTCATGAAAATAACGATACATCAGAGACAAGCTCGCAATATCTCTTCTGAGATAGAGGTTGCAGGGAAGAGAAAAGGACATCTCCTACAAAGCTACGAAGTCTATTTTGAAGGCAGGACAAGTAATTTCTAGCAGCTCCTGCCCAGATGTGGCAACAGTATTCCATCCTTGGACGTACCTGGCTCTTATATAGATAGAGAATTGCATCAGCAGTGAGATATCTACTGGGTCGATAGAAAGATCCCACCATTTTTCCAGTGGCTTTGGCAACAGATTTGATGTACGTGTTCCATTTCAGATCAGGAGTAACGGTCAAGCCCAGAAGCTTGTCAAAACTTGAGGCCTCCTGAAGACGAGAGCCATTCATTTCAATTGATGCCAGATGTGGATCAGAATGTTGATGATGTAAAGAGAGAAGCTTGGTTTTAAATGCATTAAAAGTAACCAGCCACTCCTTTCCCCATTGGCCCTGTCGGTGGGCATTAGAATACGCCAACTACCCCCCTGCAGAGGGTAAAAGTCCCTCAATGGGGGTTCTGGATATGACCTTAAACTATATCCAGTGGTGAGGTCCCAGCTTGTGGGCTTTGGGGAGTGTGGAGCCACCCTTTAATTACCATTGCTCCCAGGTCCACTCTGACCCGGAGTGGTAGTACCTGTTAGGGTCCCAACTATGGGTTAAATAGAAACCGACGTGAAAACAACAAATATATTCAATTAAAAATATTTTTCTTCAAAATCTTTGGATTCGGCATTAAATAACCCGAAAAGGGTTGATATGCCGTAAAACAAAAACAACCAACCAACCTTTCCCTATTGTACAACGTGCTCAAGATCAGAGGAGAGAGAATGGGAGAGAACTTGGTCGTTTACTGTCTTAGATGTGCTACCATGAATGGTAGTGTCATCAGCATAAATGTCTACAAATGATGTAAGGATGTGATTTGGAAGATCATTCATGTAGATCAGGAAAAGAGTTGGGCCCAGGATGGACCCCTGAGGGACTCCAGCATTAATACTGTGAGCTTCTGATTTTTGCCCCTCAACTACTACTCTTATGAACCTATCAGAAAGAAATGATTTAATAATTGAGAAGACATTTCCAGCAATACCATGGCTAGAGATCTTGTGAAGTAAACCTTTATGCCATACCCTATCAAAGGCCTTAGATATGTCAAGAGCAATTGCCCTAGAAAGGTTGCCTCCGTCGAGAGATTTGCTAATCCTATAAGATATAACTGTAAGCACATCTGCTGTAGATCTAGCAGAACGGAAACCATATTGAGTGTCACTAAGAAGGTTATTTTTGTTAAGATGGTTGATTACTTCTGTATTTAACACAGATTCCAGCAACTTACTCATGACGGACAGGAGACTTATTGGCCTGTACTGAAAGGGGGATGAGCGATCACCTGAATTCTTAAATACAGGGCATACTGATGAGATTTTCCAGGGTGATAGGAAGCTATTCTCCTTAAGACAACGTTTAAACAGTTTTGTAAGTATGGGCGCTAGTTCTGGTTGAAGATTTTTGAGTACTATAATTGGAATACCGTCAGGGCTGGTTGCTTTACTGAAATCAAGGTTTTTGATTAGCTTGGCAACATCACGTACAGATATATTTATATCACATAGCGTGTTTTCTGATACAGGAGGAAATATTGGGGGTTGGCGGCCTTGGTCGCAAAGGGTAGAATTAGCTGCAAAGTTCTTGGCTTTGTCTGATGCTGACGAGATTACCTCACGTCCATTGATGATAGTTGGGATAGAGCACATGCTTCTGTTCAGGATACTGTTTGCTATTTGCCAAAACTGGTGGGAACCAAGCCGCTGCTCAACTACTTTGGACATGACGGATTGAGCATACATATCTCTTGCGTTCTTTATTATTTTCTTACAATGGTTGCTGGCAGTCCTGAAAGTGGCTTTAGTTTCCATCTATTACGTTGGAAGCAGTGGAAAAAGTCATTTCTGTGCGCGATGGCAGCAACACATTCTGGAGAGAACCATGGCTGGCTGTTAGGTTTTTGCTGGAACTTTTTCGAGTGTATGAAACGGTCTATACCTACAATTAACCATTCCGTCAGGTCTGATACTATAGAGGACACATCCTTTTTAAATATGGAACGCAGATGTAGATCCGATATAAATGTACGGAAGCTATCCCAGTCAGCCTTAGTGTATCGATATACTGTACGATGGAGAGGTACATCTGGGGACTTATTACATTTCATTTTTATCTTAATTGATACAACAGAGTGGTCGGAAGATCCAAGAGGAGACAGAACAGAAACTGAACATAGTTCAGGGCAAGTTGTGAGAAAAAGGTCTAGTAGACTTGCATACTGGCCGTCATTGTCGGGCACACGGGTGGGTTCGTGAACAATCTGAGTGAGGTCATAAGCAATGGCGAAATCATAACAGAACCTCCCCTCATCATCGGTCTTGTTTGAGTGGGTCAACCATTCGACGTTGTGAACATTGAAGTCTCCATATATGTGAATGTTAGCTGAAGGATAAGCAGATAGGACTTGGTCAATTTTCTCAGATATGCTTTTAAAGATAGTAACTCCGCTGTTGTGGGGGCGATAGAGAGTCAATATAAATGTAGTAGTGTGAGCTAATGCAACCCGGAAGCACATTAGGATCTTCTCTGGAGATGTCCTACCACATGGAAAGCCATCTTTTATATAGGCACATATTCCATGCCCATGGCGATCTTGGGGGTCAGATTAGGAAGTTAAGTTAGAGTATCCTTTAATTGCAAACTCTTCTAGGGAAATAGCCTGTCCAATGCCAGTTTCGCTTAAAAATAAAAGGTCTGGTTTAGTCTCCTGTAATTGGGCTTCAACCTCTGAAAGGTTAGAACGTAGACCCCTGATGTTGGAGAAAGAGACATGGTAGTAGTGGGTGGTCTACGTTGGAAGTTGGAGAACCGGGTTTAATCGTGTATTTTTTATTGAAACTTATCATGATGGAATTTTGGAATTTGTGGACTAGGTCGTCAGATTTGCTTAGAGCAGGATAAAGAGGGGAAAATAAGAGAGAAAAAGAAACGAAGAATTTTTTTTTTGTAGAACATGATAAGGTAAAGCCGTAACAATTACCCACTAGTATGACATCGAGAGACCCACCAGAAACTACTGCATGGTCCAGAATCCATTCACCAAATGGCAATACAGCAGCCCCAGCACTTTGCACCTGCTGATAGGACAGCCTCCTTAGTGGTTAATCCACGGTTCGGGTCCCTGACTATCAGGCGGATAATGTCAGCCCAGATAAAACGTTTACCTCCAGCACCCTTATTAGTGACATGGCTACAAGGATAGACATAGAAACAGAAAATTTCCTCCATCTCTGCCAACTGTTCGCGCAAAATACTGCCAACCTAGAAAACAGCTTTTTCTTCTCCCTTTGTCAGAAAAATCACTCATTAAAAAATGAAGACTGAGGGACAAATTAGGAGAAGCGAGAGTAACGGGAGCTGCCGATAACGCATCCACAATGCGTTTTCTACTCTCCATTAAAAAAAAAAATTATTAAGTATTATACTTAATAAAAGTCCAACGGACGTGTTTAAGGGAAAGTATGGTGATAGATTCCCCTCTCACAAACTAAAAATGAATACAATTACCTAATCTATTTTTACAATCAACTTGGTAGATAAATAAACATTTATGGACGAGGGATTCAATATTTTGAGTTGGTTCAAAGTTCTTGGTCAGATGAGTGTTGTTTGGGAACCTTGTATTTCAGTTAGTACATAGTTCAAGACTTTTATTTTTTAAACTATTATTGTACTGTTTTAGCTGATAGCGCTATTTTATATTCTTGCTTTAAACGTTTTTAGAAACGCATGTTTGGCTGTATCTTTCTCGAATATACGATCGCCATGTTGTATGTTATTGGAATAACACCTGGTTTTCGAGAGAAAAACGAAAAACGAAGAAATTATTGGATACATATTGATTTTTACATAGATAGTTTGTTGAAGATATTCGTAAAATCGAATATACGAAAAAAGTAAGGTGATACTTAACATGACAAACTCGTAATTACTAAAAGGATATAACAATTTCCCAATACAACCAATAAAAACGTGTTTTCGAATAGAGAGAGATTCGTAAAAATGTATAAATAGATGCGACTTTTGGTTAGTTGTGCGTCTCCGGACCTCGAACAGCTGGGAACCGAAGAAAGTCTAAGTTTGTAAAAGCCATGATAAAACGATGGTTTGAAGCCTAACTTGAAAACAGATAATATCCTGTTCTTAATTCTATGTGGAATTATATTTTTGATTTCTGGACAGAAGAATGCACTCTCTTCGTATGGCAATATAAGGGATGTAACCTGGATACAAGGGATTTTATTTTGCTGATTCTGCAGCCAACAACAGTAAGAAACAGTGAGTCACCACATGTGTCGATGCGTATGGACCGTGAAATATTCTGTGAAATAACGCCCCTACTGTTCCCTCAAAAAGAGGAGCGCAAGGAGTTGGGAACGTTACTTTTTAAACAAAAGAAATCACTCTTCAAAGAGCATTTATTGTTGATTTGAAATATGATTGTCTGTCAATAATGTAGGCATCAATCTAAACAGTGTAACTGCTTCAGTCGTTACTGCTTCAAGCGTTGACTTTTACTTTGAAGTAAATTGTTGCTAAATTTTCAAGTCCAACGTTAACAAATTCCTAATGAACCGCCCCCTTAAGTAAACACTTCATCAAATCTCCACACTAACGTAATGTACTTGCAATAAACCTTATCCCTGAGTGGCTTCCGGGCCTTGATAAGTGGTGACACTGTGTAAAAAAAAAAATAAAAAAATACAGACAACAAAGAGCGCATTATGATTCCCAGTTACCACGGCCATCGTTCAATATTTATGAGACCCTCGCTATGACACGAGATGGCAATTAAACGATGTAAATGAGACGCGGTGCAATTTGGGCCGAGATAACAGAGTAACATCGATCCGGACTGCTGGATCTTATTTCTTACTTAAACGAAATGCCAATCTCCACCATTAGCCCACCCCTTCTCCTTCCAATTCGATCGTTTCTGTCTAAACAGCCAAGTGCAATTAGATAAGAATCCATCTTGAGCATGACGTCTAAGTCGGCCCTGATTACGTATTCATTGCGAAAATAAGCCGTGACGTCTTTTTTCTTTTATTTAAAAAAAATATTTTCCTATTTCTCGATAACCTCTTTCTTTTTTCTTTGCTTTCACACACTTTCTTTATTCTTTTTAATTTCTTCTTTCATTTCACTTTCTTCCTTTCGCCATTTTTTAAAAAAGTTTTTTTTTGTCCCAGCCAGAGCGCTTATTCGAGAAGTCCACATCAAACCGTTATATCTAGCCCGTTGTGAGACGATAAGAAGAGGTATAAAGATGAGGAAAGAAAGGGAGTGAAACGACGGAAGAAAGACAGAGAAAGATAGGAAATATGTGAAATAAAAAAGGAAATAAAGAAAACAAATAAGAATGAAAGGTAATGTTTAGCTATGATACCACCCAACGAGACACTCAAGAGGTAAAATACCGGATATCAATTCACAGATAAAAAGAGAAAATAAATAAAAACACCTCATGTATAAGTACAACAATCATAAATATTGATATTTATTTTTTCTCCTGTAGAGTAACCCCTGTGAGGTGATTTGGCTTCAAGCTTACAAAGCGTATTAATTTCAGTCGTTCCTTCAATCTTTGGAAATCGTGGACAGTAGTCAGAGAATTTTCCCTGGAACAACGAACTACTGGACACCTGACCACTGACCTGGGTGTCCAGTTTATCCTCACTTGATGATAAACTGATAGAAAATGTTCGGCAATCGAACTTACTACTTTCTTCATTTGAACTCTGTCCTAACTCCTGCCAACCTACCTCGAACGGTAACATAAATACATTTCGTTGTGTTTGTGTGTGTGTGTTTTTATTTTTGAAAAAAAATAAAAAGGTTCCTGTGATACTATCGGCGTCCTCCTCCAGTGTGAAAAGAGAAAAAATATGACAAAAGAAAGGAGAAATATCTTTATCAGCAGAACAATGGATAGGAAGTTGTTCACAAACGTAGAAAAAGGGAACTAAATTTGATGGTTAATCATAACCATCACATTTAGTTCCCTTTGTCTACGTTTGTGAACAACTTCCTATCCATTGTTCTGCTGATAAAGATATTTCTCCTTTCTTTTGTCATATTTGTTGTGTGGCTATTTTTTAGGGTTCAAAAGACCGAACAAGGTAGATATATATTTAAAGTTAGTTTATGAGCAGTTGCAGATGTGGCCGTATCTTTTGCGACAGTTTTTACGATGGTTGGGAGCAATTTATGGACTGTCTCGGTTTCTTACGAAAGGCAGATTTGAGAGTTGACAGTTGAACGCAAATTGTGACGCCTTGACTGAACCACCCATAGCTATGACCTTGTAAAATATTATTTTTGTTAATATTTTATGCTTAGAATTTTATTTTTAGTCTGGTTTCTTTGGAGAACAATTTAAGCATTTCATGTTACGGTTCCTTTGTTTACAATTAGAACAAAACAAACACAAACACGCCATCGGCTGGAATATGACATTCTAAAATACACTACGACCACCTGTGCTAAAAATAGCAAGGACTGTTTTCAATCAACAAAGATAAAACATTGATTGAGATTGTCGGACTGACTTCCTCATCTTGGTTGTAATCGTCACAACGTTTCGGCCGTTTTGCCCTCTGGCCTTCATCAGGTGTTTTGTATCGAATTGGGGAATCGTTTGTTAGGAGTCTCGAACCCAACCCTTTATTATTATTACGGGGGTACCGTGTTCGGACTCCAGCTAGGCTCTGGGACATAGTTGCTGCTTCAAGCCTTGACTTTTACTTTGAAGTAAATTGTTGTTAAATTTTCAAGTCCAATGAAGGCCGGAGGGCAAAACGGCCGAAACGTTGTGACGATTACAACCAAGATGTGGAAGTCAGTCCGACAATCTCAATCAATGAAAACACCTCATCTCAAAAATAGAGACAATCACCAAAAATAAAACACAAAAACATCATATTTCAGAAACTAAACAAAAACAAATTACTATTATTTCACACCTAAATTAAATAAATTAAAGTTCATAAACGGTTATCAGTGCCCACTGACGTCCGACCACCTGCCCCAGTGCCCACTGATGTCCGACTATCTGTTTCGGTGCTCACCGACGTTTTGCTACTAGTACCAGCGCCCACTGACGCCCGGCTACACGCAAAAGCAGCCACTGACTTCCAGTTATCCGTATCAATTCAACTGCCAGTTCCATTACCCACTGACGTCCGGCTACCTGTTCCTACCTCAAGGACTCAAGAATCTCAACCTCTCGAGACGCCCGTTTTTGCTTCGGCTGATCTCAGGATCTCTATGGCTGTAAATTTGATCATTTATTCCTTGGTAAACAAAACACGATACATCTTTAATCATTTGTGTTTGTCATCCTTCTTTGCTATTGCCGTTAGCCTTTTGCCTTGTGTCTCCTTTATTAGTTGTGCGATCGATTGGCAGCGAACACGCCACATGCAAATCGACACGCTGGTTAACTCACGTAGGCTATTTTAATGCTTATATACATATTTCAAAGATAGCATATTAATAGGTATAGACTCATTTTCGAAAACATTTTCTTTTATTGAGCACAACATTGCATACAATCGTTTCAGCCTAATAGGTTTGACATATATAGCTGTTCACCAAATTATAATTTACATACATTGAGTTTCAATAGGGGGTGGAAAAAACTTCACAAAAGTTTTACAGTCCACGAATAGAACTTTTCCAGTCAATACAAGCGGGTATTATTGTTTTTTATCAACAACATATGTAGAGAGTTTCAAGCCACGGCCACCGAGAGTAAGAAGAAGGTCTGTTAACTGAAAAATGTCTGCAGGCAATGTAGGTAAGATTTGTCAGACTGTCAGTACTATACGAGGGCCATTTGAAAAAGAGCAATAAAACATTTTTAAAAAGAAAAAAGAACATAGTTCGATTAATACTGAAACTGAACTTTATTCAATATAAAATATAAATATTATCTATGTAAAATTAAGTAATTTTAAACAACATACAATTTAATACTGATAAAACTGAATTATGAATTTAGGAAACAAACAATTAAAAAAACATATTAAACACCAACGATGAATACTTTTAAAAGTGAAAACCATCGATAAATAATTTTAAGAATGAAAACAAACGATAAAATACAAAAAATTGAAATCAAACAAATAATTTAAAAACAAACAATAAAAGTTACTAGTGCAGAAATATTTTTTAAATTTAATTTAGAGAAAAATCACATGGGTTGAATGTTATTTTTTGGAACTTAAGAGATGAGGATTGATAATATAAATACCATCTATGTAAAATTAAGTAATTTTAAAGCAATACACAATTTAATACTGATAAAACTGAATTATGAAGTTAGGTAACGAAGAATTAAAAACCATTAAACACCAACGATGAATAATTTTAAAAATGAAAACAAACGATAAATAATTTTAAAAATAAAAACAAACGATGAATAATTTCAAAAGTGAAAACAAATGATAAATAATTTTAAAAATGAAAACAAACGATGAATAATTTTAAAAGTAAAAACAAACGATAAATAATTTTAAAAATGAAAACAAACGATGAATAATTTTAAAAGTAAAAACAAACGATAAAATGCAAAAAATTAAAATCAAACAAATAATTTAAATACAAACAAATAATTTAAATACAAACAAATTCAATTGTGCTTTATTTATAAAATTTTGAATAATTTCGCAATTATGTATGAATTCGTGTGTACTTTAAAAAAAGTATTTTAATGAAATTATTATCGATTAGACACTAAGTTGAAGCGGGAAAAAGGATCGGAAATGGAGGTAAGCAAGGAATTAGTAATTAATTCAGAATTCGGTACTTATGCACTTAGGTTACCGGGATGACGGGCGTCTTGTAAACTATTCTGTACTTTCACCTAACAATTTAATAACAAAACGATATCGTAAAACTTGAAGGACCGTTTGAATATATTGATTTAAATTTAAAGTGTTGTGTAATGATTAAAAAAAATTCAATTGTGCTTTATTTATGGAATTTTGAATAATTTCACAATCATGAATGAATTTTCGTGTACTTTAAAAATATTTTTTAATCAGATTATCATCGATTAGACACTAAGCGGAAGCGAGAAAATGGATTGGAAGGGGGTGGGGGTAAGCAAAGAATTAGTAATTCAGAATTACTAATAATAATTTGATTAAAATACCACTTTTTTAAAAGTACATGCGTTTATAATGCTAAAAAGAAAGAATCAATTTTAATATATAACGCTCAGTCACTGCTAAATTTCTTAATAGCCGTGTGTTGAATTATTTTCAAACCGACTTTAGAAAAAGTATAGAACTTCAAAATATTTGTAAATACTCAATGAAAGGTCTTATTAAAAATACATTTTGACAATTATTCTCATGTAAAAATTATTTGTTTACAATTTAAAAAACTAAAACAAAATTAAATTAAATTTTCACCCTTCCTGATAGACTTTTCGCCTTATAAGAAAATAAACAGTTAAAAATATCAACATATTTGCTGTATTAGCAATAAATAGTATTGTTTCTTTAATTTATATTAACAATGTTATCAAGCGATATGAAAGTATTTTAATTTATATTAACAATGTTATCAAACATTATGAAAGTACTTGAATACAGTTCTAATTAAATACACGTTTAATTATTAACAAATAACGTAATGTTCATGTAAAAATTATTTTATTTTTATTTTATTTTTACAAATTACAATGCTTTATTTATATATAAAAAGCAAAAATAAATTCTTGCGTTTTTTATTTACTACTGAAAACCATAAATTTAGTAAAAGTATTTTTTGTTTAAACAAAATAAAACATTTCCACTAAGATTTAAATAAAAATAATGGGTTCATTATATTCCACGATCATATTTGATAAATACAGAAAATTTCATTAAAATTGGTTAATTTCCTGATGTTTGGTGAATTTTTAAGTAAAGGGAGGGATCAAAATGTTTATACATTTTGAGCATCGGCATTCATTTTGCACGTACCTAAACATTACTTACTTTACTATATTTGGTTGGAATAAAATTTTCCCTTTTAATGGCATGTATCCAAATTGAGAGTTTCTCCTCTTTAGGAAAAGAAAATATATGTACTTTGGGGCCTTTTGGATAATTTCTCCGGAAAGTTGGAACAACGCATTAAACCATGTTAACTGAACCATACAAACTGAAAACTAGATGAAACTGCTGCTGATAGCCTAGATCGTTTTACCTACAAGTGGATCTGATAATGACGTCACGCTGTCTTGTGCATCGGCCTTCTTTCCCGGTAGCCACGTTCAAGCGCGATTTACTTACGTATTGACTGAGAAGTTCCTATTCGTGGGCTGTGAAACTTTTATAAGATTGTTTTTCTTCTACGCACCGATAAAGCCAATGTTGTGCAAATTATAATTTAATGAACAGTTATATTTTTATATGCCAACGCCGGGGCTAAAACAATTATACGCAATGTTATGACCAATAAAAGAAATAAACGTTTCAAAAATGTATAAATTCTTGTCTATATCTATTAACGTGGTATCTGTAAAGAAAATATTTATAGATCTAGTGTTGCACTATTGAAGTAGCTAAATATTTTTATTTATTTATATGCAATCACTGCACCAATATAAACATATAAACATATAACCTTTATCTATAATGATAAGTGGTTAGACTACACAAATAAAACAAGAATAGATTTAAAACTCATACAAGAATTGTCCGGAAAGACTTGTCCATAACGGATAAAGTGCTAAATAATTAGTTCAAAATGACATTATTCTTGATGTTGTAGATTCGATCCTCAGTGTAAACGATACTAAGCATACAATTATGAATTACTTACAACTTCTACCTGGTCATGGCTGGCGAAACGAAACCTACCTACCGCTGTTGATTAAATAAACGGTTCCGTTCTAAGTTCAGTGGCTGATTCCTGAGTTCGATATAAAAATGATTTAGTTTGACAAGAGGTTACATCGGCTGAAACGTTGTGAGAATAACATTAAAGATGAGAAGAGTTTGCCTGGGATGAAAATTGAATAATAATAAAAAAAGAGTAGTTAAAATAATCAAAATAATACAGCTTTCAATTGTTCTCTTAACGAGACTTGTAAATCCTTTTAAATGGTGTTGAGATGTTTGCTATTTTTTAATAAAATAAAGATGGAATGTTTGCCATCATCAGAGTTTGTGGATGATTGGAACTCCGAAAAAAGTGGAACAGATTCTGTTTCTGCATCAAAATGAAGATAAACGATTATTTAGATATGCTACCTTAATATTCAGTTAAATTGAAGCTGCTTTATATTTAATTTTGTATTAAATCGTTATAATGACCAATGTCTGAATTAATAATGTGCAAATATATAACAAACAACAAAGTAAAACTAGCAATTTTATTTTGTGGATTTTATTAGATAAACAAAAAGTGGCCATTTTTTTTATTTACCTTTTTCTATTATAATAATTTCGAAAATATGAATCCAGCAACAAACCTTTGTCCAATTCTAAAACAGGGTTTTAATGTCAACTTATTACGTTTGGATTTTACTAAAATTTTTAAAAAGTTTGAAACGTCCATTTATTACGTTCGTTTTATTTGCTGAAACAATCAACCTCTTTTCCGTCACTCGCGTCATACAGCATTAGTTTATTGCGACGATTACGATAATATGTTATCATGTTTATGAAAATTGTTGACCTTTATTTTTTTCCAAGCTCGTAACGATTTATACTTATATATAACTACCGACTACTGAAGGAGTTGGACAATTCAATGAGTCTTTCCTTTAAATAAATGTTGCACTTGAAAAATAACCTCATTAGTCATAAGAGATCTTTAACCTAGACATTACTACCTTCTTTCAACTAGGCAGGAGTATTTAATCTTGCCCGTTTAATCCGTAAGGTAGTGCCGATCGGCTCGACCAGAATGGGGGGGGGGCGGAATTAATGTAGTTTGTTATTAAAACATTCATTACGATTAATCAATCTAGTATTCATTTTTTCACAATATTACTCTATCGTTATTTCCATGATCGACTGGTTTTCAGTACGTGTAAGACATTCACAGCCAGAACTTTCCTTTCTTTCTCTACCTAGCGTCCGGTGAAATTTCCACGCACAGAACTTCTTTGCAAAGCTTCCTATTTGTTGAACACTAGGTACGGGACAAAAATGTGCGGACAATAATGGGGGACCTAGTTTTGAAAGCCGGTTTAGAATCATTTTTTGTGGGGTTCACACTACTTTTTGATTGTATTTGAAAGAATAAGGAATAAACTTAATTTCCAAAAGGAAAAAAATATTTGTACACGTGAAAAAAAAAAAAAAAAGAAAACTTGGGAAAATGTTTTCACGGCGAGCTACTCAATTCTGTTGAAATTTTAATAAGGAAATAATTTACTTTTTTTTATATACACATATTCAACATCTCGACATTTAGGGAAAGGAACACATTCTTTGACCGACCTTTGCAGATCATCATCATCATCATCATCATCATCATCATCATCATCATCATCATCATCGTTATAATTCCCTTCGAGCAATCTGCTACTCTCCCGCCCTCTGGAGAGGGGGATAAGGAAAGGAGGAAGAAAAGGCCTTGCCTATTTTCATCAGTTCGAAGATCACCTGCCTGCGAGGAGGAGGTTTTATTTCGTGCTCCGTCAAAGAGATTTGACGTTAAATTCGTCACAGTTTTTTCTTTCTCCTTTAGAAAAAGACTTACTAAAGTTTCATTGTAATTTTATTCCAGTTATTAAAAAGCAAAAGGTTTTATCGACTTGGAAATTAGTCTTTAAAGGATGGATAAATTTCCTTCGGAGATTATTTAATTTGTCTCAATCTAAAGGGCATCTTTGGAACTTGATTTTCTCCTTTAAGCCTGACGCCGTATCCACTTACACATTAGGGCGAATAATTGATAATTTTATTTGTACAATTTTATTGTTTAAAATTATTACTAACGCAAACCTCAATTTGATGCGTATTTGTTTTAACTGTCTATAGGAAAAACTTACTTTTAAAATTTAGTTAGAATTCTGTGTTATTTATTTGGCTTTAGTTTACATTTATTTAATATTTTTAAAAGCCTCAACATGTCTTCAAATTCTTCTTACCGCACATTGGTAGAGGAAAGGTTATTTGCTATGGATGCTATTATTCTCAACCCCAGCTTTATGAGGTCAGACAAAAATTGTCCTAAAGTTATCTTTCGACAAAATATGACTGAAATTAGAGAGGGCTTAGACACGTTTCTTGACTTGACTGAGCAAGTTTATGCTTATTTTTCTCCTGAGGCTGTGGATTTAGAATTTAGATGCTTCTCCGGTAAATGCATTCAAGAATGGTGTTAGAGAAGCCATGCGTAGTTTAGCTAGTGGTAAGCTAGGTGATTCTATTAGTATCCCGGTGCTCTTTGATACACCGACGATAATGCCGGTCAAGGTTTCCGATCCTGAATCAGAATGCCCGGTTGCTTAGACCAACTCTCTAAGTACTGGCAAATTCGGTTTAGTGAGGGTCAGGCCGCAGTTAGAAAATTGCGCGGCAATTAAGTTTAATCTGCCTAGATTGCAGTTTGTCGTAAATATAGCTAGAAAGAATTTAAATTTGTTAGGAATTTTTAAGTACTCCAGTTTGGTCCATACTTTGTTGAGTATGGATCCCTGGAATTTTATGCAATTCATGGAGGAATTTAAGTGGGAATTGGATAGAGGCATTGTGCCTATTATTAAAAGGAAACAGCTAGGGTTTTTTAAGCAGTCCGCTGATAGTCAGGGAGACTGTTTAGATTTGGGCAGTTTCCAAGATGGCCAAGCCCTGTTTTCTGCATGCGTTGATGGGCATGTTAATCCTAATGGGTACGTTACCACTGACCATTTAACGTACCCTTATCAAGGTGAAAATAGTTTAATCAAAAGAAAAGCTACATTTGCCTCACTCCTAATTTCGGAGTAGATATGACTGGTTTCGTATGAATTCGGGAGATAATTCAGATTTGCCGGTTAGTTCTCGTAATTTAAACTCCATAATCAAGGACAGCCGTTTCATTTTCATCTTAAGTTTTCATCTTAAAAACCTCCCTAAAAACAATGAAAATGAATATTTTTCGAAATTTTATGTGTGTTTTTTTAAAATTAAGTGTCGACCTTTTAAAAGAAGTAAAAAATCAAGGCCCTTTAAATTTTAACCTGATCTAGGTTTATAAAACCTTTATTTTTACAATAATTTTTTTCTTTTCTTGTCGGGAGAGTGTTGAAATTTTAATAAAGAAATAATTTTTATTTATTTTTTATATTGAACATCTCGATATTTAGGGAAAGGAACGCACTCTTTGACCGGCCTTTGCAGGTCACTTCCATTATCATCATCGTTATAATTCCCTTCTAGCAGTCTGCTACTATCCCTCCCTCTGGAGAGGAGACGAGGAAGGGAAGAAGAAAGGGCCTTTGCATATTTTCATCAGTTCGAAGATCACCTGACCTGCCTGCGAGGAGGAGGTTTTATTTCGTGATCCGTCAAAGAGATTTGACGTTAAATTCGTCACAGTTTTTTCTTTCTCCTTTAGAAAAAGACTTACTAAAGTTTCATTGTAATTTTGTTCCAGTTATTAAAAAGCAAAAGGTTTTATCTACTGGAAAATTAGTCACACTTCTTAAAAGCCAACAAGGTCTTACAACTGGAAAATAATTAGTCTCTAAAGGATTAACAGAAGAAACTGGCCGTGTTTTGAGGATTTCTTTTCTGTAAAGAACAGAAGTTAATTTGGCCGTCAAGTCGAGCAGATTATCGGCACATGTGACCCCCAAGGAAAGATTATTCAACTGAAGTTTCCTTCACAAAAAAAAAATATTTCATTAATACTAGAATTTATCCCGTGAATTATTTTATTTGTACACTTAAAGCCTACCAAAGCGGCTTTATTGTTTTCGTTTCTTTCCTTTGAATTTAAAGGCATCTGAACCTACACAAAGGAAAAATATTTTACCTCTTTTTCCCATTTAAGGCCAAAGAGAGTTTATTTGTTTGTGATTCCTTTCGGAAAAGAAAAAAACATTCTGTAGAAAGACTGAACATTTTGTTAAAAGAAGGACTGAATTTAAACAAGGACTCAAAAGAATTGTTTTCTGTTTTTTTATATGTTCTTTTCTTTCAGCATTTCTTACAAGTAAGAATTGTCGTCTTTTTTGTATTATTTATTTATTTTAAATGTTTCTTAAGGTTTTTTTTTAAACCCTAACTTTGGGCAGTAAAGTTGACTTTAATTTGAATAAATTTGGGTCATTTTAAACACATTCGAGTCTGTATTTCTTTTGCTCATTTCTATTAGTTTCCCATATCTATTAGTTTCCCATTTCTATTAGTTTCCCATTTCTATTAGTTTCCCATTTCTATTAGTTTCCCATTTCTGTTAGTTTCCCATGTCTATTAGTTTCCCATTTCTATTAGTTTCTCATTTCTATTAGTTTCCCATTTCTGTTAGTTTCTCATTTCTATTAGTTTCCCATTTCTATTAGTTTCCCATTTCTATTAGTTTCCCATTTCTATTAGTTTCCAATTTCTATTAGTTTCCCATTTCTGTTAGTTTCTCATTTCTATTAGTTTCCCATTTCTATTAGTTTCCCATTTCTATTAGTTTCCCATTTCTATTAGTTTCCCATTTCTATTAGTTTCCCATTTCTATTTGTTTCCCATTTCTGTTAGTTTCTCATTTCTGTTAGTTTCCCATTTCTATTAGTTTCCCATTTCTATTAGTTTCCCATTTCTATTAGTTTCCCATTTCTATTAGTTTGCCATTTCTATTAGTTTCCCATTTCTGTTAGTTTCTCATTTCTATTAGTTTCCCATTTCTATTAGTTTCCCATTTCTATTAGTTTCCCATTTCTATTAGTTTCTCATTTCTATTAGTTTCCCATTTCTATTAGTTTCCCATTTCTGTTAGTTTCTCATTTCTATTAGTTTCCCATTTCTATTAGTTTCCCATTTCTATTAGTTTCCCATTTCTATTAGTTTCTCATTTCTATTAGTTTCCCATTTCTATTAGTTTCCCATTTCTGTTAGTTTCTCATTTCTATTAGTTTCTCATTTCTATTAGTTTCCCATTTCTATTAGTTTCCCATTTCTGTTAGTTTTCCATTTCTGTTAGTTTCCCATTTCTGTTAGTTTTCCATTTCTATTAGTTTCTCATTTCTATTAGTTTCCCATTTCTATTAGTTTCCCATTTCTATTAGTTTCCCATTTCTATTAGTTTCCAATTTCTATTAGTTTCCCATTTCTGTTAGTTTCTCATTTCTATTAGTTTCCCATTTCTATTTGTTTCTCATTTCTATTAGTTTCCCATTTCTATTAGTTTCCCATTTCTGTTAGTTTCCCATTTCTATTAGTGTCTCATTTCTATTAGTTTCCCATTTCTATTAGTTTCCCATTTCTATTAGTTTCCCATTTCTATTAGTTTCTCATTTCTATTAGTTTCCCATTTCTATTAGTTTCCCATTTCTGTTAGTTTTCCATTTCTGTTAGTTTCCCATTTCTGTTAGTTTTCCATTTCTATTAGTTTCTTATTTCTATTAGTTTCCCATTTCTGTTAGTTTCCCATTTCTATTAGTTTCCCATTTCTATTAGTTTCCCATTTCTATTAGTTTCTCATTTCTATTAGTTTCCCATTTCTATTAGTTTCCCATTTCTGTTAGTTTCTCATTTCTATTAGTTTCCCATTTCTATTAGTTTCCCATTTCTATTAGTTTCCCATTTCTGTTAGTTTCCCATTTCTATTAGTTTCCCATTTCTATTTGTTTCCCATTTCTGTTAGTTTCTCATTTCTGTTAGTTTCCCATTTCTATTAGTTTCCCATTTCTATTAGTTTCCCATTTCTATTAGTTTCCCATTTCTATTAGTTTCTCATTTCTATTAGTTTCCCATTTCTATTAGTTTCCCATTTCTATTAGTTTCTCATTTCTATTAGTTTCCCATTTCTATTAGTTTCCCATTTCTATTAGTTTCCCATTTCTATTAGTTTCCCATTTCTATTAGTTTCTCATTTCTATTAGTTTCCCATTTCTATTAGTTTCCCATTTCTATTAGTTTCCCATTTCTGTTAGTTTCTCATTTCTTTTAGTTTCCCATTTCTATCAGTTTCCCATTTCTATTAGTTTCCCATTTCTATTAGTTTCTCATTTTTATTAGTTTCCCATTTCTATTTTTCCCATTTCTATTAGTTTCCCATTTCTATTAGTTTCTCATTTCTATTAGTTTCCCATTTCTATTAGTTTCTCATTTCTATTAGTTTCCCATTTCTATTAGTTTCCCATTTCTATTAGTTTCCCATTTCTATTAGTTTCCCATTTCTATTAGTTTCTCATTTCTATTAGTTTCCCATTTCTATTAGTTTCCCATTTCTATTAGTTTCTCATTTCCGGAATTGCTGTATATGCTTCTTTTTTTCCTTTTTTTTCTCTTTCATTTTTGTTACCATGAAAAACGGATTTTGTTTCATTTCATTTTTGTTACCATGAAAAACGGATTTTGGTAACGAACCCAAAATCCCGTCAATTCAGCTAAATTTTTAAGTTCAATAAATTCATTGTAAAAATCCTTAAAAAGATAAATATTAGTTTTCCGAGTCTATTTCAAAGATAATTAGTAAAGTAAAGTCCTAAGATATTGAATTAAATAAAAAAAAACATCTTGTTTATACAAAATATTAATTAATTAGTCCAAAAAATCGAGTGATTCTGGCGTTCGCAAAACGCAACAAGCTAAAATTTTGTAAACGCGAAAATTACGAAAGCCCAAAATTTTAGGCAGTCGAAAGACTGTGAAAATGACGTCATGTAATTAAAAGGGAGGAAGTTCTCTCCCCCATCCCAGTCGCGCATCCGTACATTTCTTTTCTGAAAATTTGTATTAATTTTGCCTTTTTTAATTTAATTATTTTTCTATGTTCCTGTTTTTAAATTAAATTTTTTTTAAATTATTGTTCAATATTATATAAAAAATATGTTACGCCGAAAGTTTCACATTCTTGCAAGCAAAGGAATTATTAAAATCTTGCTTATAAAAATTATGCGAAACCCGTAATTTAAAAAAAAGTAGAAATATTTTTTTGCAATTATAATTTTTTATGTGAAAATATTAAATCAGCAATGCTTAATTCAATGGTAATATCGGTAGTTCGAGAAATTCATTTTTCTTCGAGTTATATAGAACTCATTAATACGGATTTAGAGGCTTTTTTTGTAATGTTCCTATAAAAATTATTTTATTTTATTTTTATTGTTACAAATTACGATGCTTTATTTATATAAAAAAAGCAAAAATAAATTATTGCGTTTTTTATTTACTATTGAAAATCAGGTATTTTTTGTTAAAACAAAATAATGCACTTCCACTAAGATTCAAATAAAAATAATTAGTTCGTTATATTCCGCGATCATTATTCGATAAATACTGAAGATTTCATTAAAATTAGTTAATTTCCTGATATTTGGTGATTTTTTAAGCAAAGGGAGGGGTCAAAATGTTTATACATTTTGAGCACCGGCATTTATTTTGCCCATACCTGTTAAACACATTGCTGCGGGACTGGTTCCATGCTAATTACAATTTCATTATTTTTAAATTCAATGTAAAAAAATTATTGTTAATGACCAACCCAAAATTAATCAAACACACTTCATACTATTGAGTAATGTTAATATCCCCATTATGTTCCTCATATGTCGGCAATCATTCATGTCTCATTAATGAGATAGCTCTTGACTTTGGTAAGTGATGATCTCGACAGTAAAAATAAATAAATAATATCATCAAAACTAAAAGCAGATGGAGAAGCGTCATCCATAAATGAAATACGTTTACTAATCGTATACAATAAATCTTGGATCATTATTGTGTTTCGGTAAAAAAAATGTGTTGTCAGACGAAACCAAACTGCAGAAAAGTAATAGGAATGAAAGGTAGGACTAACACCATATAAAGTACTGCACCGAAAACCCCCCTCAAATTTCAGAAAAATTAATGGTGGACGGTAAAATGATTTGTAATGGGGAACTCATAATTCGAACTCAAGTGAATACGACCTTTTTTGCAATGAGTATATAATAAATGAAAACTCTTTACTTATTTGAGTGCTTTCCCTGAATTGAAATGCTTTCCATACTTTTCCAATGCAAACTGATGTTTCTCCATTGTTATTTCCATCCTCTCAGACTCTTCATGCCCATTTTACCAATGTTAGTGCCACGACGTTTTGTTTTAGTAGCTGAGCTCGTTTTATTGTGATCTGCTTGTGTTTATAAAGTGTTATTTTATTTCAATTTAACTGTTGTTAGTCAGTGTCCTCTGGTATGTGAGTTGGTTTCCACACTCTATGTTCTTTCTTAATATTTTGCTTTATCAGTGCAGTGCTTCATATGGTGTTCATTAAAATTTCTTCTAGCCCATTTTTCAGGTTTCAGATAATATGTATAGAGGTCAAGTTGTTTAGAATGATTTGTTGGTGATGATGTCAAACGCTCCTCGGGGATGTGTTTATGAACAAAGGAGGATGTCTGGTGGACGTCCGTTCGCTTCTATGATTTATGAAAACATTTCTAATTCCTAAGTGTTGTAGTAATATATATATATATATATATATATATATATATATGTATGTATATATGTATATATATGTATATATGTATGTATATATAATATATATATATGTGTGTATATGTATATGTATATATGTATATATATGTATATATGTATGTATATATAATATATATATATGTGTGTATATGTATATGTATATATGTATATATATGTATATATGTATGTATATATGTATATATATATGTATATATGTATGTATATATATAATATATATATGTGTGTGTGTGTATATGTATATGTATATATGTATATATATGTATATATGTATGTATATATAATATATATATATATATATATATATTTTTTTTTTTTTTTGTGTGTGTGTGTAAACAATAGAAAGCTAGATTCCAGTATTCATTTTTTTAAAAACGAACCAGTTCTTAACGGATACATTCGTCATCACTTGGGAAACCAAAAATACAGAGTTATATAATTCAAGATATATTACTATGTTTTGCTTGAAAGCTTATTAATTAATAAGTAGATTTTTAGGTCATTAAAATCGCGTAAAACTTATAGTTAGTGTGACTTTATGCCAAATTAATGGTTAATATAATAATCTGTGCTTATTTTTGCATTAGATGTTAATCCACATTCATCTCTAACTGTGCATTGAACAGATGCCATGATGCGTAGTTAGCAGAATTAAGTTACATAAAAATAAAAATATAAAAATTTCAGGCGGATCGAACTAGTAATTTCCGTACAGACAGAAAAATAGACTGACAGACTAAATTAGATGCAATATAGATAATATGGTTTTGTGATACTTTAATGGCAGAATCGGCCTTCACTGGAGTCATTTCCTTTGAATTATTCCATAAAATATTAACTTTTTGTTTGTCATAAGTAAGAAATTATCTCCTCTATATTAAGGAAAAGATTAGTTACATTGTTGAAGCTAATCGAGCGATTTTGAAAGTTATTCTTCTAAAAAATAACAAATAAAAAAAATGAAACATATTTGAATCGCAGCAGACTTTACTTGCCATTTCCTTAAAGGGTTATATCAAGAGATTACATTTTGTTCAGACTACTGATTTTGGAATGTTCACACTGAATTCCATGAGAAATAATACAAGCACCTCCTTTTTTGAGAAGGTTACTTTAGGAATTTTTTTCTTTTTTTCTTTTTATTTGTAGCATTGTTCCGTGACTTTAATGTACCATTATACACACACACACACACACACACACACACACACACACACACACACACACACACACATATATATATATATATATATATATATATATATATATATATATATATACTAGCTGTACCCGGCCACGCGTTGCTGTGGCTCAGTTTGTTAAAATGGAACACATGTGAAAGTAGAGAAAAGTGTGATTCTTTTTTTCAAGAGAATGTACAAATTATTTTTTTTAACAGATGTTAAGAAAATAAACAGAAAAATACTTCCATCATTAATTATGCAAAAAAATAAATAAAATGTTGATTTAGTGTTTCAATATGCTTATAAATTACGATAAAACTTGCTGAGTATGCACTGTTTTACGGTTGTTGTAAAAATGGAACGGAAACTTAAATTTTGCTTCATTTTAATCTTTCTTAATTTTTTAATTGTGCCCCCCAAACGAATATAATCAAAACAGTAACATTCAACAATTGTACTTTATATATATAAAACACAAAATATTTATTAAAAAAAAAAAAAAAGTTAATAACGAAAGGGAAATAATTCCATTTTTAAACGAAAAAGTCAGTTTACCTAACTTACTGTATTAATGCTATTTTTTTAAGCAAGAAAAAAAAAGGTAAATATCCAGATACGCTACTACAGAACACCGACCACTCTAATTTGTTTTTTTTATAGGTAATTGAGGTCGCTGACAACGAATCTGATAGTCAAACTTGGGGCAAATTTACCGTTTGCATGGTATTTACCCCTGAACCCACGAACTTCTTTCCACCATTTTGCAGCATCCGTTTATGCTACGCGCATGCACGCTGTAGCATAAACGACGGCTTCACCAAGCAAACTATGTTGGGGGAGGGGATATTTTTTTCCAGGATATAGAATGTTCTAATTTTCAAAAATACATTATAGCGCTTTTTGGGTGGAAAATTTAAAATTAGCTGAAAAAGAAATAAAATAAGAAAAGGAAAGCACACCAAGTTGGAGTGGGTGGGGGGGGTAATTTATCTGTTTTTTTTTTTACCTGGAACATCGAATTTTCAAATTTTCCGTGAGTAACGCACCGACATTTACCAATTAGAACACCATTTAACATTTTCCAAAGATTTTACTTTGTACTTTGTACATTGGGGGCGCGAGCGGAGATGTGATGTTGGCGCGCGAGCTGAATAAATATGTTACATTGAATAAAAACACGAAAAATATATCCAGTTTGGCAGAAAAGTAACTTATCTTGCCTTTGATAACATTTATTTGTTATATATTTGTCCCCCCAAACAAATTAGAGTGGTCGGTGTTCTGTAGTAGCGTATCTGGATATTTACCAAAAAAAAAAAAAATTAGGTTTGGCTATAAATTCCTAAACTCATTTCACCCTAAATAATTTAGGTGACTGAAATAGGAATCTAATTGAATCTTTAATTTCCTGAATAGTATCCGATAATTCATTTTTCTTCGAGTTATATCGAATACATTAATACGGACTTTAGGGGCTTTTTTCGTAATGTTACTGTAAAAATTATTTTTATTGTTACAAATTACGATGCTTTAAAAAAAGCAAAAATAAATTCTTGCGTTTTTTATTTACTACTGAAAACCATAACTTTAGTAAAGGTATTTTTTGTTTAAACAAAATAAAACATTTTCACTAAGAGTTAAGTAAAAATAATTATTTCATTATATTCTGCGATCATTATTTGAAAAATACTGCAATTTTCATTAAAATTCGTTAATTTCCTGATTTTTGGTGAATTTTTAAGTAAAGGGAGGAGTCAAAATGTGTATACACTTTGAGCGTCGGCATTCATTTTGCGACCACGTGTGGTTAATTTAAATTAAATTTCAGTCACATGGTTACATTATCAATAATCATGTAATTAAACCCATTGAAAATTTACCGATATTGTAAACACATTCTGTTTACATTAAGCCTGTGGTGTTTTTTTAGTGATGCAATGTTGTCAACTGAGATTTAAAAAAACCCCGCGAGATCAGAAGAAAGAAATGTCCAGAAAATCGCTAGCCAGTTTGGCAGAAAAGTAACTTATCTTGCCTTTGATAACATTTATTTGTTATATATTTGTTTTTTGACAACTTTTTCGAATTTATGTGTACAGTAATACAAACCCGGGGAGATTGGAATGCCCCCCCACACCTAAAATGTACTTGGAAAAATCGACTTTATAGTGAGATTTAAGTATTGTTAGTCGAAAAAAAGGTGAAAAACAAAACAAAACAAAACAAATAATCAATAAATAATTGTTACCAAAGGCAATAAATGCTACTTCTTTTTACTTACATGAATGAGTTTATTTTATGTTTTAAAGTATTTTCAAGCAATCTAATGCGGGTGTCTGGGTTCCCAATACCTCCAGATTTTCTAGAATTTCCCGCTAGATTGTAAACGAAATCTCCAGATATAACAGGAAAACCGCTAAATTGTAACACTGGTCACGTGACAGGAAGCGGTAATAAATAATTGTCCCTAAATAAAAAAATGGCCTCTCGGTACAAAGAAATCCACCTATTTATCATAGAAAAATTAAGTATAATGTTATAATTAAAAAGGAATATATAAAAACACACATGGATATAGTAAACATATTATACCAAAACGTGGAAGCCATCCGTCCAGTGGTTTTTTAGACAATTAACTCCGAACGAACCAACAGTTACATTTATATATATATGTGTGTGTGTGTGTATGTATGTGTGTATATGTATATATATGTATATGTATATATGTATATGTATATATATGTATATGTATATATATATGCATATGTATGTATATATATGTTTATGTATATATATATGTATATATATGTATATGTATATATATATATGTATGTATATCTATAATATAAAGCTGAATGTCTGTGTGCGTATGTGTGGTTGTGTGTGTCTGGTCATGAATAGGCTCCTATATGGTTGAGTATTTAAAAAAAAAAACTGATTACATATAATGATAGAAGATGTATCCAGACACAGGAATGGGTTTGTTTGATCTGGCAGAACGGTGGTTCATTAAAATTGTGGGATCTTCGTTCGCGCCTGGTCCAAAAAAGTAAGGAAATAAAAAAATTAAAAAAAACGTTTACAAGTGTTTTTGATATAGATGTACATAAGAATACTTTGATTAGTATGTTTTAACTTAAATAGGGATGGTATAATAAAATTGTGGGGTCTGCGTTCGCGCATGGCCTCCGT
>NC_136509.1:57029261-57246761 GCF_053919585.1 Euprymna scolopes
GAACGGTCAGGGATACCATACAGCAACTCGTGTGGGAGATTTTATGCCATCCATGCTATTCATCTGAGCTTCCTCCATCCGATTACCACTTCTTTCTATTCCCTCGATGATCATCTTCGTCACAGATGAAGCAAACTTGCGCCAAACCCACAGGGACTTGTTATGCGTCCGACTCACTCAAGTCTTACCGCAAGGGGTTGAACGGCTGGAGACACGTTAACAGAAAGTACTGGATGCCGAAGTGATTACTTTATAAGTTACACAAACTGTAAAGTGTTGTCTTTTTCTTCTAAAACGGATATAAATTTGGTTAGAATCATGAAAACTGAAACTGTATAATTGTAAGATACGCCCCCTCTTTTTTTGTTGTGTGTGTGTCACCAAAAATGGGCACCACACCAAATAATGAGGGGGGTCAAGGAGGATGGAAAGACCGAGGAGAGAAAGCACTAGTCAGCCCCACGCTGGCTGAGTGAAAAGAGCACTGGGACCTTGGGGAGTCTTATTGTCACCCAAATTCCAGTGAAGTCGCTACCAACGAGAAATCAATGGTAAGCGACTGTTGGGATAACGCAGATTCTTTTGCAAAGGTTAGCGAAAGAGGTGGAAAGTGCTGGAAATCTGAGGAGATTTGTTGTCACTAAGACTCCAGAGAACACGACACGTTGTTCTCAAAGAGCAATCTTTGATGATGGCTTGTGTGACTACTCCTTGTGAGTAAATAATAACAAGCAATATTATTTATTTGCTTTTTTTTTATGGAGAATGCGTTTATTTATACCTTTTTTAAATAAAACTATTTGAACCAAAATTTGGATTGCTAATTTACCAAATAAAAACTTACAATTAAAAAACTGATTGTCATTTTCGTGCGCGCTTGCTTGCGCATAGTTCCCAAGGGTTGCGTTTACACGTACGAGCACGCGTTCGCGCGTACTAAGATTGTCACCAGCAATAACATAAAGAATGACATTGATTGATATCTGGAAAACTACTTATTTGCGGAAAACTTAAATGTGATGTTCGTTTTCAGTATACCCGAAAACCTAGAAAAGTTGACATTTGAAAGAAAAATGTTAAGGTGGAAACCAGGTCAAAATAAATTAATAAATAATAACCTATCTATTATATCTATAAAAGTGAAAGTGTGTGTGTGTGTATCCGTGTATCTGTGTGTCTGTGTGTGTACATTTCTCTACGCAATAACTCTGTCAATTTTTAGTCTACAGACTCGAAATTTGATATACAGGGTACTGAGATTTGGGAAAATCAATGTGATCCGTTTTCGGCCAGAAATTTGGCGATTAAGGGGTCAAAGTTAAACGATTTGACCTTTGAGAACTCTACCAAACCCATCCGACAATTTTGGGTCTAAACACTTGGTATTTTAGATATAGGTTCCTTGGAAATGGATCTAACTTAATAACTTGATTTGAGCACAAAACAATAAATGCTAAAGGGTCATAATACGGGATAAAGTTTTAAAAAATTGAACTCTGCGGTCTCTACCTCTACTCATACAATTTCTGGTCTAAACATTTGAAATTTTACATAAAGGGTATTCAGAGATAGGGCAAGCTTTTTAATCGGTTTGGGTCGAAAATTTTTAGCTACTAATATATAAATGTATGTATGTATGTTTGCATGTCTGTCTAAAACTTTCGACAAGATCAGTATCGCTTTGAAGCTCGACTCTTCATTCGACAAATACCAAAAAATTGGCTAAAAACATTAATATCTTCACCCTAAACTGGGCACTTTTCTACAGGGAGCGATCGCTTTTTTCACCGATATTTTCGAAAGTCATCCCCTCTTTTCGATTGTCTAGCCTTAATTTAAACCTACGTTACTTTCGGTTTGACGGTGGTCGTAATAGCGAAGACGTCAGGTTTTTCCCCGTTCTTTTCCTCCTTCGCGGTATGGGTTCGAGCCTGCCTTCCTACTCCCACTTTTTTTTCTCAACACACACCTCCAAACATCCGGGCAACGCCGGACACCCATGCTAATAATAATAATAATAATAATAATAATAATAATAATAAAAGGTTATATTACTTATTAGGAACCAAGATTGATTTTTTTTATGAGGAGTGGGTTTATTTACAAAAGTTTTAATAAAACTATTTAAACCATAATAAAAATCAACATTTTAATTGTAAGTCTTCATTTGGTAATATTTCAATCAAAATTTTGGTTTAAATAGTTCTTAAATTTTTGTAAATAAACACATTCTTCATAAAAAATCAATTTTGGTCGCGAATAAATAATATAACTCATTTTTATCATGGTTATTTTTAATAAAAACATATCAATTCGCAAAAATCCACCCGAAAATTAAAACGTTTTGTAAATATATAAACGCACTCTGTGTCACGAAAATCCAGAGAGAAAGAGAATAGGTTGGAAAACACTTTTTAAAAAAAATGCTGAAACTTTCTCTTTCTCCTCCTATTTCACTTACCCTCTTCTATTTCTCATGTTTTGATTTGTAAATATTTCAAATGATTCCCTCGGGAAACTTTCGTTTTTGTGTAGTTTATTTATCATAAACATATTTTTATTGTTAACATCTCTCTGTTGTTTTCTCTCTCTTTATATATAAACGTCTCTTTATTTTTTTAATTTCTCTTTACAACAAACCTCTTTCATAAACACACCCAGTGGAGTGAGTGAGTGAGTGAGTGAGTGAGTGAGTGAGTGTGTGTGTGAGAGAGAGAGAGAGAGAGAGAGAGAGAGAGTGAGAGAAGTAAGGATATCATACATAGTTACTCTCCTCTGAATAGCAGTTGGCATGTCTGCTCTGTTTGAATCTGTTTGAATCTGCTAACATCAACGGAAGGGGAAACTGGTAATTTGAGATTTAAAAGTAATTTAGGCCAATAGTTTGTATTTTTAACCGCTGTAAAATGTCAACCATTCGCCCGTCATAAGTACTGGAGCTTAAAGTAAAATAATGCTAGGGTAAGATGAGGCTGTGCTAGTAATTAATGATCAAAAGACGAAGAGGGAAAGTGGAGAAACATAAGTACATCTACAACAAAAGTGAGCGAGCGCATACATTGATGTCACAGAATATGCCAACGATATTCGTTTCCAAATGCAATCAAGCAGATCGAAAATAAAGGCCGAGAGTCGTCAAGTGTCATTTGCCTTTTGCTTTTATTGATGAGAGTTTCTGCAAATGAAACTCGGATATATCAGGTCGCTGAAACTGTGAGGCTAAGAAAGCCGTTTCCTTCGCGGCTGAATAACCTGATTATCATCTCTATTAAGCATTTCATATGATGTTAATCACTTGTCATAAAGTTTCTTTAAGATTTTAATGACTATTTCTCGATAATGATGTAACCGGTTAAATGAAATTCAACCAACTGAAGTTTCTTTTAATCATGAAATGGTTCTCCATCAGTATCAAATGGGAGAAAAGGAACACAGTTTAAATAGAGGGTGAACTCACCCCCCCTTTCCGTATCTATAATCAAAAGAAGAAGGATATATATTTTTTTGACAAAGGAGTCACCATTTATCAAGTCGCGGATGCCACTCGAGAATAAAGGTTAAGGCGTGGGAAATTGACGCAGTACTCGTTAGTATTAGAAATGTGGTAAATTTGATTACTTAAGGGGATGCCTTATCAAGAGAATTGTCAAGAACTTGCTCACGTTGGACTTGAAGACAACCATATTGTAGAAAAGTAGGAAAATGGAAGAGAGTTCCACAGGCGTGCAGTTCTAAGAAAAAAGTTTTATTCACGAATCGATCGATATTAAGGGAAAATTATTGATAGGGGTTTAAGCTAGATGAGTGTTTTTCGTATGTCAGGGTCAGGGGGGCATAGATGGAGCTCAGACGAGCACTTGTCATGAAAATAGCGATAAAGCAGAGACAGGTTTGCAACGTCTCTTCTGTGGGAAAGAGATTGCAAGGAAGAGAAAACTACATCCCCACTAGGCTACTAAGTCTATTTTGAACTCTCTCAAGGTAGGATAAGGTCTTCTAGAAGCTCCTGCCTAGAGGTGGCAACAGTACATTATCCTTGGACGCACTTGGCTCTTATACAGATGGAAAATCGCATCAGCAGTGAGTTATCTACTGGAGCAGTAGAACGATCTCACCAATTTCCAGCAACCTTGGCAACAGATTTGATGTATATGTTCCATTTCAAATTAGGAATAAAGATCAGACCCAGAAGCTTGTAAAAACATGGCGCCTCCCGAGACGAGATTTTATTTCCATTCATGCCAGACAAGGATCAGAGTGTTGATGATGTAAAGATAGAAGCTTGGTTTAAGATGCATTACAATTAACCAGCCACCTCTTTCCACATTGCACCATGCACCATTTACAACTTTTGATGTGTTAATATAGATGGTAGTGTCGTCAGCAGAAATGTCTATGAATGATCTTAGAATTTGACATTGAAGATCATTGATGTAGATCAGGAAGAGAGTTGGGCCCAGGATGGACCCATGAGAGATTCCAGCATTAATACTGTGAACTTCTGATTCTTTCCCATCAACCACTACTCTTATGAACGTATCAGAGAGAAATGATTTAATTGAAAAGACATTTCGAGCTATACCGTAGCTGGAGATTTTGTGGAGTAGACCTTTATGCCATACCCTATCAAAGGCCTTTGATATGTCAAGGGCAATTGCCCTAGAAAGGAAGCCTCCGTCGATTCGTTACTCCTATACAATATAACAGTTAGCATATCTGCTGTAGATCTAGCAGAGCATATTACATGTCTCTGAGATTATTTTTGCTGAGGTGGTTGACTACACAGTTTCCAGCAACTTACTCATGATGCATAGGGGACTGATTGGTCTGTATTGAGATCATCTTAATTCTTAAATAAGGGACATATTGATGAGGTTTTCAAGGACGTTGAGAAGCAATTATCCTTAAGGCAACGCTTAAACAGCTTTATACATATGGGAGCTAGTTCTGGTTGAAGCATTTTGAGCACTGTAATAGGAATGCCGTTAAGGTCAGTTACTTTAATCGAATCGAGGTTTTTGATTAGCTTGTCAACATCACGCACAAATATTTGTATGTCTCGTAGCGTGTTTTCTGACAGGAGGAAATATGGGGCATTGACAGCCTTGATTGCATAGGGTAGAATTAGTTGTAACGATTTTGGCAAAGAATTTTACTTTGTCCGGTACTGACGAGATTATTTCAGGTCCATTGATGACCCTGTTTACTATTTGCCAAAATTAGGAACCAAGCCACTGCTCAGATATTTTGGACTTGACAGATTCTCTCGTATTCTTTATTACTTTTTTACAGTGGTTGCTGGCAGTCCTGAACGTGGCTTCAGTGTCAGTACATCTATTACGTTAGAAGCAATGGAAAAAGTGATTTCTGTGCGCAATGGCAGCAGCACATTTCGGAGAGAACCATGGCTGGCTATTAGTATTTTGTTGGAAATTTTTGGAGGGTATGAAGCGATCTATATCTACAATTAACCATTCCGTCAGGTTTGATATTATGGCGGACACGTTTTTTTTTAACATACAACACAGAGGTAGATCTTGTATAAATGTATGAAAGCTATCCTAGTCAGCCATAGAGTATCGACATACTGTGCAATGGAGAGGTATGTCGGGGGACATTACATTTCGTTTTTATCTTAACTGAGACAACCGAGTGGTCGAAAGATCCCAGCGGAGACAGAACAGAAGATGAGCTTAGCTCAGGGAAAGTTGTGAGAAAAAGGTCTAAGAGATTTGCATACTGGCCAACAGTGTCGGGTACATGGGTGAATCCGTGAACAATCAGTCAGGTCATAAGCAATGGAGATATCGTGACAGAACCTTTCTCTTCGTCTGGCTTGTTTGAGTGGGCTAACCATTCCATATTATGAACACTGAAGTCTCCACAGATATGAATGTTACCGAAGAATGAGCCGGCAGGTCAATTTTCTCATATATGCTCTTAAAGATAGTAACTCGGCTGACCTGAGGGCAAATATAAATGCAGTGGTGTGAGCAAGTGCAATCCTAAACACATATGGGGCAAATTTTGGTCTTCTCTGGAGATGTCCATACTACATGGAAAGCCATCTCTAATGTAGGCACATATTCCATACCGATGGCGACCTTGTGATATCGGTATACTAGATAACCAAAAAGTTCCGTCAGTTTTTGATTAACCATTGGATGAAGTTGAAATATATACGAAATGCGTGTAAGAAAATCAGACGTTATGCATAAAACACGCACACCTTGCTCTGCCAACAGTTATAAAGTCGTGAGAAGGATGGATGTGTCTAGAGATATTATTTGAGATGTTTGCTTTACGACTTCAAAGTGGGGTTATCAGCAGCTGCACCAAGACGCCGCATATGTCAAGCACTTGAGGATAGTGCTGTAGATGGATGTACTGCAAGGTTTTGGCTTAAAAAACTCAAGTCGGGAGATTTGTCCCTCAATAATGAGCCACGTAATGGACGTCTATAAGTCTTAAATGACAGAATCCCGAAGGCGGCCATTGAAGAGGATAGTAGTCTAACATGTGGTGAACTTGCAAGACAATTCACCGTTTTCGATGAAACAGATTCCACCCGTAAGGTAAGAAGAACTGAAGAAAGTGAGTCCCGCCGTTTGAAGATCCGTAAGGGACGATCAGTGGCAGTCTGGGTATTGCTGCTTTTTCGTCATATTGCATCTTTATTCGACTGAGTCCTTACCAATGGGTTCTGTACTAAACACCCAAGCGTTCTAGACATTGTTTGTATCCTCAGGTTGCTGTCCCTTACACCGTGCATGTTAAATTAGAATATTCTTAATTACAAACACATCTTGGGAAGTAGTTGGTCCAATACCAGTTTCGCTTAGGAAGAATACTTCTGGTTTGGTTTCCTGTAATTGGATTTCAATTATTGGAAGGTTTGAACGTAGACTGCTTATGTTGGAGAATTATATTGATTAGGATAAAAATATCAAATTCGAAAAATTCAGTGAAAATATTTTTTATTTTGAAGATACTGACATTGGCCAAAATTATGAATGAAACAGACTGTTTTGTATCTGACTTTTGTAATTAAAGTTATTCGAGTCAAATGCAGAGGAGAAAAGCTGACTTTATTTTACACATAGGATTAAATTTTTTCATCTACAGGAGATACTTTTATTTTTGCAAGGTGATCTGCATGAGAAATAAATGTTCTTGAAGCGAACGAGAAAAAGAAACAGCAGGAACAACGTAAACGAGGGACGAAAATTTGAAAACAGTTTTGGGGCAAAAACTCAAATGTTCGGCCATTAATAGTATATCTTTATCGCAATTCCACAGCTTACATTTCACAGTCTTTATTTAAAGGGGTGCTTAGATGTGAATTTTCCCCAGAGAACTGGTGATAAGCCAATCCCTCTCTTAAAGCCAAGTAGTGAGAGTAAAGAAGGTGGTTGTTTTACTATTTTAGTATTTGCTTTGTGTTCAAGAAAATAGCAAGTTGGAAACAATTCACACCAGATTGCAATTGATTGTTGAGAGAAACGTGATAGAATTTGGAGAAAAGTTTTTCTTTTACCAGCAAAAAAACGAATTTGTGTATATTCTAAGACTCGGACATTTTAATTGGCTAATTAGTCATTAATTATTAAATCTTTTTATTTTGATATTTATAACATAACGTTAAGTATTATTAAGTATTATCAATTATTATTAAGTAATTTCAGTCTTTTAGAAAATGTCATGATTATAGCCTAAGGCGTTCTTGAGATAACCAGCATTCCAAATGTTGAACTGTTGTCTTTGAACTTGGAACCATTTAAGTTGATGTTTTATTTTTTTTCATCTGTCAGTGCGAGAATAAAAAGTACAGGTTTTCGAGATAAATTTATCACTAGTTTGAAAGATATAAGATCATATCTTGGCAAATAATTAATTTATTCTCCAAAATCAAAATGCATCTCTTAGAAGATGTTGTTTTGATCACTTGAAGAAGCCGCCCTGGGTCTTCACTAGTTCTATAGATGGTACCCGAACCTGAAACATGTGGTTTTCACTGAAGAGTTTTATTTCGTAAAATGTTGAAACTTTGTTCCCAATAGTCAAAACGAAAAAAGACAGATCAGGTCGAACATAAAGCAATGTTAGTTGCAAAGAAATTTTGATTTTCTTCCATAACATTCTTGTGTTTATTAACATGTTAACAATAAAAATATTAGAGAAATCTATTTCTTCTCTTTAAATAAAACAAAATGACAGAGATCATATGATACTGTGTCTCGGGACTACTGTAAAGACGTGATTTTTTAAATACTTTTAGAATGAGGACACGAAGTTTGCGAGAAATTTGACACGTTTTGAAAAGGAAAGAAAAAACTTCATATTTGTCCTAATAATTGATATATTCTCCAAAATTCAAAATGCATCCCTAAGACGACCCTTCGCCGAATACAGTTCACATTTAGAAGTCACCCTGAACCTTAACCATGACCTTCAGATGAGTCCTGAACCTGGAACATCTTCATGATGTCATTTAAGAAACACCTAAACACCAGTTTGGTCAGTTCGTGTCGAACAGAACAGATGGTATCTTTTTTAATTGCATCACAGATTTTATTTGTTCAAAAAGTTGCAATCAGATAAGTTGAATGGAGGCAGATATTTGAACTGTTAAAGTGTAAGAACTTTTCAAACAGCCATTTCTTTTCTTTTGTGTGACAAAGGACTGAGTCCTGCTGCAACTAGTATGGATACGTTGCAGTCATCTTCTTTATTTAACGTGTATCAACAGTGGCTTGAGACTCAATATTATAACCGTCTGTACTCTAGAACAATTCTGGATTGAGTCTGAGCCCATTTTCAAAGATGTGTGTGTGGGAGGTAGTATGGCATGACCTTTGCTGCAAACAAACTCAAAGACCATCACAGTTTGAGAGAAAATGACCTTCATGGTGTGCAGGAATGTATGTCAGTCACTTGTTGTTCTCTGCATGTTTTTTTGTGTAACTGATGCTGAGAAGCAAATCATCGATTGCTTATTTCATTTCATTGAAGAGTTTCTTGACTTTCGTAAGTCGGTTCTCTTGGGATCCTCATTCAATGCTTTGCTCACAGTCGCCACTCCAATACTCATCACTCTTGCAAAGATCCGCATTTCCTTCTTAGGATCTTATCATATATTTGTGTAATTTCGTTGTGCATCTACAGTCAGTATGTCTGCTATAATTCTTCCTGCTAAGCCGACTGCTTTCACATCTCCATTACAATTCTCTAAACTGCTTTCATATCTCCATTACAATTCTCTAAACTGCTTTCACATCTCCATTACAATTCTCTAAACTGCTTTCACATCTCCATTACAATTCTCTAAACTGCTTTCACATCTCCATTACCAATTCTCTAAACTGCTTTCACATCTCCATTACAATTCTCTAAACTGCTTTCACATCTCCATTACCAATTCTCTAAACTGCTTTCACATCTCCATTACAATTCTCTAAACTGCTTTCACATCTCCATTACCAATTCTCTAAACTGCTTTCATATCTCCATTACAATTCTCTAAACTTCTTTCACATCTCCATTACAATTCTCTAAACTGCTTTCACATCTCCATTACAATTCTCTAAACTGCTTTCACATCTCCATTACAAATTCTCTAAACTGCTTTCACATCTCCATTACAATTCTCTAAACTGCTTTCAAATCTCCATTACCAATTCTCTAAACTGCTTTCACATCTCCATTACAATTCTCTAAACTGCTTTCACATCTCCATTACAATTCTCTAAACTGCTTTCACATCTCCATTACAATTCTCTAAACTGCTTTCACATCTCCATTACCAATTCTCTAAACTGCTTTCATATCTCCATTACCAATTCTCTAAACTGCTTTCACATCTCCATTACAATTCTCTAAACTGCTTTCACATCTCCATTACAATTCTCTAAACTGCTTTCACATCTCCATTACAATTCTCTAAACTGCTTTCACATCTCCATTACAATTCTCTAAACTGCTTTCACATCTCCATTACAATTCTCTAAACTGCTTTCACATCTCCATTAAAATTCTCTAAACTGCTTTCACATCTCCATTACAATTCTCTAAACTGCTTTCACATCTCCATTACCAATTCTCTAAACTGCTTTCACATCTCCATTACCAATTCTCTAAACTGCTTTCACATCTCCATTACAATTCTCTAAACTGCTTTCACATCTCCATTAAAATTCTCTAAACTGCTTTCAACATCTCCATTACAATTCTCTAAACTGCTTTCACATCTCCATTACCAATTCTCTAAACTGCTTTCACATCTCCATTACAATTCTCTAAACTGCTTTCACATCTCCATTAAAATTCTCTAAACTGCTTTCACATCTCCATTACAATTCTCTAAACTGCTTTTACATCTCCATTACAATTCTCTAAACTGCTTTCACATCTCCATTACAATTCTCTAAACTGCTTTCACATCTCCATTACCAATTCTCTAAACTGCTTTCACATCTCCATTACAATTCTCTAAACTGCTTTCACATCTCCATTACCAATTCTCTAAACTGCTTTCACATCTCCATTACAAATTCTCTAAACTGCTTTCACATCTCCATTACAATTCTCTAAACTGCTTTCACATCTTCATTACAATTCTCTAAACTGCTTTCACATCTCCATTACAATTCTCTAAACTGCTTTCACATCTCCATTACAATTCTCTAAACTGCTTTCACATCTCCATTACAATTCTCTAAACTGCTTTCACATCTCCATTACAATTCTCTAAACTGCTTTCACATATCCATTACAATTCTCTAAACTGCTTTCACATCTCCATTACCAATTCTCTAAACTTCTTTCACATCTCCATTACAATTCTCTAAACTGCTTTCACATCTCCATTACAATTCTCTAAACTGCTTTCACATCTCCATTACAATTCTCTAAACTGCTTTCACATCTCCATTACCAATTCTCTAAACTGCTTTCACATCTCCATTAAAATTCTCTAAACTGCTTTCACATCTCCATTACCAATTCTCTAAACTGCTTTCACATCTCCATTACCAATTCTCTAAACTGCTTTCACATCTCCATTACAATTCTCTAAACTGCTTTTACATCTCCATTACAATTCTCTAAACTGCTTTCACATCTCCAGTACCAATTCTCTAAACTGCTTTCACATCTCCATTACCAATTCTCTAAACTGCTTTCACATCTCCATTACAATTCTCTAAACTGCTTTCACATCTCCATTACCAATTCTCTAAACTGCTTTCACATCTCCATTACAATTCTCTAAACTGCTTTCACATCTCCATTACAATTCTCTAAACTGCTTTCACATCTCCATTACAATTCTCTAAACTGCTTTCACATCTCCATTACCAATTCTCTAAACTGCTTTCACATATCCATTACAATTCTCTTATCTGCTTTCACATCTCCATTACCAATTCTCTAAACTCCTTTCACATCTCCATTACCAATTCTCTAAACTGCTTTCACATCTCCATTACCAATTCTCTAAACTGCTTTCACATCTCCATTACAATTCTCTAAACTGCTTTCACATCTCCATTACCAATTCTCTAAACTGTTTTCACATCTCCATTACCAATTCTCTAAACTGCTTTCACATATCCATTACAATTCTCTAAACTGCTTTCACATATCCATTACAATTCTCTAAACTGCTTTCACATCTCCATTACAATTCTCTAAACTGCTTTCACATCTCCATTACAATTCTCTAAACTGCTTTCACAACTCCATTACAATTCTCTAAACTGCTTTCACATCTCCATTACAATTCTCTAAACTGCTTTCACATCTCCATTACCAATTCTCTAAACTTCTTTCACATATCCATTACAATTCTCTAAACTGCTTTCACATCTCCATTACAATTCTCTAAACTGCTTTCACATCTCCATTACCAATTCTCTAAACTGCTTTCACATCTCCATTACAATTCTCTAAACTGCTTTCACATCTCCATTACCAATTCTCTAAACTGACATCTCACAGCCTTAATGTTCTCCAAGAAGTACTTACCTGCAGCTGTTTTTAATTTTTAATTTTTGAAGGTGGAGCACATCATCATGATGCAGGTTACTCTATTCCAATATTCCATTGCTTTTCATCATCTTCAGTTTTCAACCCAAATACACAAAAACCATCCGTTACATTTTATTACTTAAAATAAATATTCCTGAAATGAAAGCATATAACAAAATTATCAAATCTGTACATTGTTTGAAACTCTCAATTTAGACGCAATTCAGTAAATAAAAATGTTTTAAAAATAAAAATCCCTATTCCCTTGATCCCCATTAAAAATTAATCTCAAAATCTGAACAAAACTCGTAAAAATTGCTTCAATCTAGGAATTTTCCTGATAGTTACTACACTTTAATCCTCACTCGAAGGCTTACTAAGCAATTATGGGGGAAAATGGTATTCCTTTCCCTCGAGAAGAATTCACGTGTATGTTTTATACGATTCGAAAAACTTGCCTGTAGCTATGCGAGAGAGAGAGAGAGAGAGAGAGAGAGAGAGAGAGAGAGAGAGAGAGAGAGAGAGAGAGAGGGGAGAGATTGAGAGAGAGAGAGAGAGAGGGGGGAGGGGTGGCTATCATATGAGTAATGGAACGCCTTTAATGTAAAAACAGCTTTAACAGAAAAGAAAAAAGAGAGGAGGGGTTTATATATTCATTCATTTATCCGTCCCCACCTTTTTAATCGACGTTTAAAGGTCAGATGTATTTCACACGCACACACGCATATGTAGTAGTGACAGTACTACTGCAGTTGCACTCTACCACGCTGCCACAACAGAAGGCACTGGCTAAGGCTACGCTCATCAACTACCAATCTTTTTGCTGATGAAACGAAACGAAAGAAGAATACGTGAAATTGTAGATTGTGTGAAGAATGAACGATTTGGATTTAAAACAATCGAAACGTGTCACACAAACAAACAAACAAACTGAAAGCTGAAAATAATTCCGTTTTGAATTTGTTTTTATTTACATTCGAAACCTGTCTAGTCGTACATAAAACACGAACACGTGCTTCTGCTTTTATGGTCGTAACTGCGCACTCATCGCTGTAGAGTGTAAACACGTAAAAAATATAAGGAAAAAAATGTTATTAAAAATATACATCATAATGAATAATCACGCACAAAAATAGGGAAAACTATATTAACAGATAAAAACATGTTTTCGTGTAGAACTTCATTCATGTAGAGACATCGTGTACTCATAGAAGGGTCCACGCGAAGGTTACCAGCATCTCCAAATGAACTCTAGCACGGCTTGCCGACACCGCAGTACGCGTTGTTAATTACTGTAATACCCTAATCTGCCGACATTTCTAACAGAATATTATTAAAAAGCTATATTTACTTGGTATTGCTCGGGGAAACAGGTCAACATATAGACATGCTCATATATTTTTCAAAGGAAGATTTTTAAAAATTGGCTTCTACTTTTATTTTGATTTGATTTCAATAACATTTTATGAACAGTAAATAAAAAAAATGTTTCAATGTTTATTTATCAAAGTTACTTATAGGCAAGAAACACGTACAAAGACACGTGCAATCTTATATGGTAGTTTTATTCATACAATTTAATACAATAATAAACATCTTATTATATTATTAGTATAATAATAAGCGTCTCATCGTGAACAAAAACACACACACACACACACACACACAAAAAACAAATGGTTTTCGAAAACACAAGGATTTTAGTTAATGATAACAAAAAGAATCTAAAATATTACAAAAATCACCATGGAATTTACTTCCGGAACATAGTCTGCTAAATCAGTAAAATAACAAAGTAATAAAAAACTAAAAAAAAAAAAAAAAAAAAAAAAAAAAAAAAAAAAATAATAATAATAATAATAATAATAATAATAAAGACGCATCTTAAGTCAAAACAAACGATAAAAAATTGAAAAGCAAAAGACATGTTTATAGATAAGATAACAATAAAGATATTGATCGTTTGGATTTGAAGCACTTGACAAAAAGAAAAAAAAAGTAAAAACAAACAAAAACCCGGCCCAGATTCGATTTGACTTCTTAGTTTGAAGCAGCGAAAAAAAGCGGACAAAGCTTCAAATCAACCGCGCGTCTCAATCAAAGCTGAACGATTGTAATAATGGCAGATGAAGTGAGTAAAATCGTTGACCGTGACGGTAAACACATGTTGGTTTGTCTTGTGGATGGAATTCCTTTCCCAGTCTTCACTGGAATTCGGGAAAGGTTAAAAAAGATCAAAAGCTGGACACCAAGAGCCGATGACATCTTCCTTTTCGCTTATCCGTCATCAGGTAAGTCATCAGCCACACACCACCACCACCACCACCACCACCACCACATAGATAGTTTATATATGTACTAGCCGTCCCTAAACGGCGTTGCCCAGGTGGAGTACTTTTATTTTAATTTTCTTTTTATCAGTTTTTTGCCACCAAATTATTATTTTTTCTTAATAGGATTTGAAAAGCTAAACTGTATTATCGTTTAAAGTACTAATTGAACCAAATCGTTATAAAACTAGAAGTAAGTTTCTTATGATAATGTGTTTTCAATTTCGATTATAAAATTATTAACTATAAATAGTTTCCAAAACGTTGTAACTTTTAATATTTGCTAAGAATTATAAAATCAATATTGGCTTTCTATTCGACAGTTTAAATGCTTCTAAATCCTTTAAAATATCGAAACGTGACGAAATAATGCATCCTTTTTTTCAACTAGAAATGCATTTCGATGGATTTAATTAATGTTTAATTAATTAGAGTTTTTAAACATCATTTGAATACTTTACGCTGTTTCATTTTTTTTTTTCGATTATCGATTAATGATAAAATAGTCATGTATAAATCATATAGAGACGAGACGGCACAAGGTACGCGATCAGTAATAACATACTTTTATTCATATAGAGAGCATCCCTTATTTTATCAAAAAATAACTACTACTACTACTACTAATAATAATAATAATTTAATCAATCGATTTCCAAGATGTGTGGATGTGTGTGTGTGCATGTGCATTTGTGTGTGTGGGGAGGATCGCGTGCTTGTATGTCTTTCCCTCCATTTGTCCGATCACAATCAAACTTGATGGCAATTGCTGGCGAATGGGATGAAAAGAGGATAAACGGGAATGTATTAAACATAAAAATTTGATGATCTGAAAGTTTTTACTTCAATCAATGCATTTTCATTTATTTCATCAATCACACTGAGAAAAGCATTTCACTAAACATTATCCTACAAGAAATAGTGATGTGAACAGTTCATTATTTGAATGTGAATCCGTTTAATTTTTTTTATTAAAATTATTCAGTCGAAAAATGTAGATTTTTCATGGTCATTTTGGGCATTTTAGTGAACTTTCTTGAAATTTTTATCGAATAGATTCCAAAAATGTTGTTACAAATTTATTCTTCCAATCATTTCTGAATCTATCTCGTTTAATTCTTAAAATTGTGGTATATTAATAAGTAGGCATGTGAGACAAGCGAGCGTGAGAAACATTTTAGCTTGTATAAACTACTCTCTTTCTTTCTCCGTTTGACTTACTCCTTCCTCTTCCTCACATTTCTTCCTCTTTCTGTACCGAGTAGAAATGGGATGCACTTAAATCAATTGTTCTATGCTACAATCACACAAGCACAGTAGGAAAAGCTGCAATGAAAACATTAGTTCACATGTAGGTGCGAACTTGTGAATTCTCAACTAATGAAGGTTCCCGTTTGTTTGAAATAGCTTGCCTCAAACATTTGGAGAGCCAACTGCTTCCAATATAAAAGACTACTTGCTAACCAAAACAAACAAACAAACAAACAAACAAACAAACAAACAAACAAACAAACAAACAAACAACAACAACAACAATGCATGTAATGAAAACAGAAAAACAACAACAAAACACTAATTATTCCTCGTAGGACTAGCATTTACGACTACTACTGTTCTCATTACTATTACAGTTAGTGAAAAAAAGTAAAAAGACACATACACACACGCGTACGCGCATATAATGGAACTCTAAAAAAAATACCCAAGCATCCATACATGTTAAAGAATGATTGCTAAAAAAAAATACCCAAGCATCCATACATGTTAAAGAATGATTGCTAAAAAAAATACCCAAGCATCCATACATGTTAAAGAATGATTGCTAAAAAAAAAATACCCAAGCATCCATACATGTTAAAGAATGATTGCTAAAAAAAAATACCCAAGCATCCATACATGTTAAAGAATGATTGCTAAAAAAAAATACCCAAGCATCCAAACATGTTAAAGAATGATTGCTAAAAAAAAAATACCCAAGCATCCATACATGTTAAAGAATGATTGCTAAAAAAAATACCCAAGCATCCATACATGTTAAAGAATGATTGCTAAAAAAAATACCCAAGCATCCATACATGTTAAAGAATGATTGCTAAAAAAAAAATACCCAAGCATCCATACATGTTAAAGAATGATTGCTAAAAAAAAATACCCAAGCATCCATACATGTTAAAGAATGATTGCTAAAAAAAAAATACCCAAGCATCCATACATGTTAAAGAATGATTGCTAAAAAAAAATACCCAAGCATCCATACATGTTAAAGAATGATTGCTAAAAAAATACCCAAGCATCCATACATGTTAAAGAATGATTGCTAAAAAAAAATACCCAAGCATCCATACATGTTAAAGAATGATTGCTAAAAAAAATACCCAAGCATCCATACATGTTAAAGAATGATTGCTAAAAAAAAAATACCCAAGCATCCATACATGTTAAAGAATGATTGCTAAAAAAAAATACCCAAGCATCCATACATGTTAAAGAATGATTGCTAAAAAAAAATACCCAAGCATCCATACATGTTAAAGAATGATTGCTAAAAAAAAAAATACCCAAGCATCCATACATGTTAAAGAATGATTGCTAAAAAAAAATACCCAAGCATCCATACATGTTAAAGAATGATTGCTAAAAAAAAATACCCAAGCAGCCATACATGTTAAAGAATGATTGCTAAAAAAAATACCCAAGCATCCATACATGTTAAAGAATGATTGCTAAAAAAAAAATACCCAAGCATCCATACATGTTAAAGAATGATTGCTAAAAAAAAATACCCAAGCATCCATACATGTTAAAGAATGATTGCTAAAAAAAAATACCCAAGCATCCATACATGTTAAAGAATGATTGCTAAAAAAAAATACCCAAGCATCCATACATGTTAAAGAATGATTGCTAAAAAAAATACCCAAGCATCCATACATGTTAAAGAATGATTGCTAAAAAAAATACCCAAGCATCCATACATGTTAAAGAATGATTGCTAAAAAAAATACCCAAGCATCCATACATGTTAAAGAATGATTGCTAAAAATAAAATACCCAAGCATCCATACATGTTAAAGAATGATTGCTAAAAAAAAAATACCCAAGCATCCATACATGTTAAAGAATGATTGCTAAAAAAAAAATACCCAAGCATCCATACATGTTAAAGAATGATTGCTAAAAAAAAAATACCCAAGCATCCATACATGTTAAAGAATGATTGCTAAAAAAAAATACCCAAGCATCCATACATGTTAAAGAATGATTGCTAAAAAAAATACCCAAGCATCCATACATGCTAAAGAATGATTGCTAAAAAAATATCATGTTTGACGCAGCATCTTTTCTTTTGTAACAATAAAATATGTATTTCCTCTAAATTATGCGCTGAAGAAATAAAATGAATTTTACATTTGCTAAATTGTGACTTCAATAATCATCATGTTAGAACTATATTTAGGTTGATTAGACAAATCGTACCTAAAATATTATTTATTAGAAAAAAATAGATTTAGTTTTGAAATTTTTCTAACCAATCAATTCTTAGTGTACAAAGAGATATTGAAAAGTGTATTACATATTTAGAAATCGCTTTAATTATTTTGAACATCTCAATTAAGTCCGCGTTCATTCTTCATTCTAGTAAAATAATTAATCCTCAGGATTCCAACCTATTTTTATTACTGCGATTCATGTTTTAATTTAATCATTTTCTGTGTTTACTTATCAGTTTTAATCCGCAACTTTACAAAATCCTGAGTATGACCTTAAACTACATTCGCCGGTTAAGACCCAATTTTGGAGTTTGGAAAGCATTGCGCCTTAGTTTAGCATTTATTCCCACGGCCCATTTATGGATGAAAAAGAATGTCGTGGGCGTGACACAAACCTGCATGTACACATCAAGTTACGTTATGAATAACGACTTAAAGAAAACATGAATTAAAAAGCCGACATTGCTCGGAATTTAATGAAGAACATTGTCTTTTATTATTATATTCATAACATCATTATACTTTCTTTTTTTTTATTTAATGCCCCCCCCCCGTCCGTTTCGGCACTAAAATTATTCCACAATTTTTATCCATAGAGTAATAATTTCAAGTATAAAAACTCTTACGAAAACGACCCGAAAAGAGTTGATATGACATAGATCAAAACAATTAAACCAGATTGAGTACAAAATTTTCTATATTATTTCTTCCTTCTTTTTATAACCACTAGCTGATGTACCTGTCTCAAGATATGTTACATGATAATCTATTATATAAAATCTATTATATGATGTCAAGTCGTAGTGTGGATGTGTGCCCGGCTAAAAGTTACACAAAATACTTTTGAAATCTTTACATAATCGGATTCAGTGTGATCCCGACCTGATTATGATGAAATACGAATATCGCAATATTCATACGCTTGGGGCCACCAGAAATTACAGTTGGGGAGGGGCTGGGTAGACAGAACTTTGTAATGCAAGAAAAATATGGTTTCTTTCATTGTTACTCGATATTCTAAACAAAACTTTGTTAATGATATTCTAAACAAAACTTTGTTACTCGATATTCAAAACAAGAACATTTTATTCATGTTTAGTGGGGATTGCCTGCTTTGTTTTATTATAATAAAACAGTAGTAAAATTGGGAAAACAAAGAGAGAGAGAGAGAGAGAGAGAGAGAGAGACAGACAGACAGAGAGGGGGGAGAGAGAGGGGGAGCGGACAGACATTTGAAGCTTGTGTTGTTCTGTTGAGATGAGGGCTATGATGGTGACCGATTTTACAACTTGTTAGAGACTGTCTATGACCTCTGTGACACAGAAGGCGCCACGGGGTCAGTGTCAAGGTTCATTGGTCAACAGATGAAGGAACACCTCCGATTAAAATGGGAGCAATTGCAACCAGCCTTAGAGGAAGAATACTCCAGGGAGCGGACTCCCCTCGATGCGATAAGGAAGATGATCCAAATCTGACAGCAACACGGAGAGGACATAGTTAACCTAGGATATCAGGTTTAGCCAGGAGAGCCTTCCCTGATGAGAAGCTGAGAGAAAGTGAAGCTGTTCAGACGTTTTTGGCGGCTATACTGGGAGAGGACTTAAGGGATAGAGACGTCCGAGTCGCTGACCCGGTCGGATTATAGGAGGCAGTTGAATCGACCTGGAGTGGGGAGCGGATGTGGGCGCGAATTCGCTGTCCCTGATTGTAAGATGAAGATATGCAGTTTTGACCGAGAATATCGACCGAGGTTCTGAGAATAAGGGTCTCCGACGGATATCATAGAAGGAAGGAAATTGTTCGTTTGGCCTGTATATGGGAGAGACATGGGGCAGAGAGTAACCCGATCTGTGAGGAGCGTGGTTACTACAGCCAAGTGGCTGGCCGATGTACGGATGCGGCGGACCATAGATTAGGAAGAAGAAAGGATAAAGATAGACTACTCCCTGACCCACCAGAGAAGAAAATGGGAGGTCACGCGGTCTGAGTGGAGATCGCCTCCAACCTACACAGGAACGGCATAGGAAGGAGGCCAATGGAGTTACGACCGGATAATCCTTACAGACCAGTGAGCTAGGCCAGCCGAGTGGCGAGGGGGCGCCTGAGTTGGTGGACCTGTGGTCAGTTCGGTTATATGGCCCGAGGCTGCCCAAAAAGGAGATGTTGGCGTTGTCGGGAGCCAGGTCATCTGTAAAGAGAGTGCTCCTGAAAAGGGGGAGACTCGTTGATGCAGAAACAGAGAGAGAAGCCGTTGCCTGGGGTTGACCAAGAGGAAGAAAAAGGCCAAGGCGGGTGGGAGTTCGCTGTATCTTAAAGGAGAGTCGGGATCTTAGATGCCAGATGGTGGTGGTGGTAGGGGGCGTGAAGGTGGCAGCCCTGATCGATACGGGCACCTCGGCGACACTGGTTAAGTCCAGTGCTTAGCAGAAGATGGCTGACCAGGGACATTTGTACCCTGTTGACCTGGAATTAATCCAGGCGGATCAGGGCCAACTGTCAACTATGAGGTAGAGGGATGACTGGGCAATTACAGGCTTATGTGGCGCCAGATTTGTGTGAAGAGTTGATATTGGGGTATGATTGGCTGGAAGAAATGGGAGCTGCGGTCAGTTTCGTTTCACCAACCCTGTGGCTAAAGGGGAGCGGTATTCCCCTAAGTGGCCGAGAACTGTGATGACCTCATTGGATACGGAAATTCCTCCCCAAACGGTGGTGTCCATAACGGGAAGGATCCAGGCGAAGAAAGGGAAGCCCTGATGGGTACCAGGTGACCCCCCTAGAAGAAGAGGGAGACGGGGGTTTAGAAGTGGCGATTAGTAACGCCATACTGAGTGGGCCTGGAAGTTTTGCCGGTGCTGCTAACAAATAATGCTTGCAAGACGGTACGGGCTAAACGTTGGACCCAGGTGGGACGAGCTTACCCTGTTGAGAGAGTCCAAAGAATAGAGACCTGAGGTAGAGATGTGACAAGGAATCTGAGGGAATCATCAAGGATAAAAACAGAGGAAGTGACAGCACCGCCTGAGTACCAAGGGGAGGTAATAAAACTGCTAGAGCACAATCGAGATATTATCGCGTCTAGCGATCGGGAATTGGGTGTACAAACACGGTAATGATGAGGATTGAAGCGGGAGACCACCCGTCTGTTAGATTGAAACCGAACTCCGATTCATAAAAGACAAATTGTAGAGGAGGAAGTGTCTAAGATGTTGGAGGCGGAAATAATTGAACACTCCACCTCACTGTGGAGTTTCCCCGTGGTGATCGTGGAGAAAAAAGACTGGGGTCACAGATTCTGTGTGGATTTCCGGAAACTGAATGCTATTACAAAACCCCCAGCGGTATCCTTGCTCCTGATAGACGACATAATGGTTTGTTGGGTAGAGCGAGGTGCTTTACCACCCTGGACTTAAGATCGGGTTACTGGCAAATATCCCTCGATGGGAAGGATCAAGGGAAAGCGGCTTTTGCATGTCATGCGGGACTATTTTACTTTAGGGTCATGGAGTTTGACCTCTGTAATGCACCAGGGGTCTTCTCACAATTGATTTCGATACTTTTGCGGGGGTTAAAGGTGTTTGCAGTGGCGTACTTGGACGATATTTTAATCTTCTTACGGACGCCTGAGGAGCACTTTGCACATTTGACGGAAGTATTTCAGAGGTTGCGCCAACATCAATTGAGAATAAAGTTGCCCAAGTGTTAGTTTCTTAAGAAAGAAACCAAGTATTTGGGATTTGTGATTAATGAGGCGGGAATAAGGCTAGATATAGACAAAGTGGAGGTTATCAGGTTTCTGCCTGAGCCGAAGACCGTGCGACAAGTGCGAGGGTTCATTGGGATGATCGGCTATTATCGCCGATTTATACCTGCGTTTGGTCAATTGGTCGCTCCCATAATAGCGTTAACGAAAAAGCATGCCCGTTATAAATGGACTCCAGGATGTCAGAGAGCTTTTGACGCCCTGAAGGAGCAGTTGACGGCTAGTACATATATAAACGTTTAGCGAAGAATAACACGCACGTAGAAAGCAATTCAGCTTTTTCTCAAAATACAATATGCTTTGCAATAGATAATTTTAAGTACGAAAAAGATGAAAAATCATTCGCAGCTTATTTCAAGAGATATGAAGACTTTTTCAATATCGACTGGTCTGACCAGAAGAAGACCGGATTGCTGCTGCGAAAACTTGAAACGGCTGAACATGACGAATTCGTGGATTCGTGGAAAATCGTAGATTTATCGTTCAATGAGACAGTAAATCTGTTAACAGAACTGTTCTCCCCGAAAACGCCTCTTTTTCATGCGATGGAGATGTTTGAATGTGACCAAAGACGATAATGACGACTTTGTCACGTATGCAGCAGTAGTGAAAAAGCATTGTGATGACTTAACAGCAGACAACCTTGTTTTTGCACAAGGTTTAACCTCGGGAAAACATGCGGAAATCAGGCGCAGAGTTCTTACGAAGTTAGAAAACGAACCGAACTTAACACTGCAAAAATTGACTGAGGACTGTCAAAAAGTTGAAATAATAAAAATCGTAGCAGGCATCGCAAGTATACAAAAAAATAAAATAAAAAATAAATAAATAAGAAAAAACCGTCGAGACGGTACGCAGAAAATTACCCCCAAATGTCGGAAAAACCAAAAGCACCGAACCCTTGCTTCAGATGTAATGGTAAACACTGGGTCTTAACAAAAGATTTCCTCATATGTAATAAAATCGGACATGAAAGCTCTCACTGCAGGGAAAATCAGAACAAAAGTCGGGTACGTCAAACAATAACTAGAGACATCGTAAATAAAAACCTATGTAAATACGTAAAGGTCAACATTCTCGACAAGGATATTAAATTTCACTTAGACAGTGGGTCGGATCTTTCAATTATAAATTTCAAAACGTGGAAGAAATTACGAAAACCGACTACACTAAGAACCAACAGAACGGCGATGGCCGTCAATGGTACAAAAATTTATTTTCAGGGTGAATTAATCACCAACATCACCTTGCTGGGAAAAACGAAAAAACTCAAAATGTGTGTCTTAAAAAATAGTGAAAACCTTTTCGGTTCCAACAGCATGGATGAGTTTCATTTGTGGGATCTTCCTATATCCACATTTTACAAAAAAATAGAAACCCACCCAGCGGAAACTGAGAAACCAGTTTTAAAAAAAGAATTCCCAAATGTATTTTCTCCTGGCCTTGGGAGATGCACAAAAATGGGCGCGGATTTTAAGCTGAAACCGGGTACACAACCGATGTTTAAAAAAACGTAATATCCTGTTCGCATCTCTGAACAAGATAAATCAGAAACTGGATAGACTTGAAACCATCGGTAAAACATCGGTAAAACATCGGTAGACTTGAAACCATCGGTAAAACATGGCTAAAATTGAATATGGTGAGTGGGCTGCTCCAGCAGTCTACGTAAAAAAAGGGGCCGGACGAAATCCCCATTTGCGCTGACGTCTCGACTGGACGAAACGGGTCGTTAGAAGACTGTCACTATCCATTACCCAGCCCGGAAGAAGTGTTCACAAAATTAAATAACGCCTTCAGGGAAAAGACAAAAGACTATGTCCAATCCCAGTATAAAACAAAGGGTTATTTCTATAACAAGAAAAATGGAAATGGCAAAACACAAGTTCAAAAACAAGAAAAATTACCCTATAACAGATGACAGATGCAGCGAAAGGCGTTTGGGAAAAATCTGCCTATTTCGAAAAAAATGCCAAAACTGTTGCAAACTTGGCCGAAAATTATAAAAAAAATAGTTAGGTAGACAATATTTATAAAAAGATTGACGAAAATTTACGCAAAGATAATAAAAAAGCTGAAATTACAGCTGAACGCCAGATCCGATGTGTCAATTATAAATTTGCATTCGTGGCGAAAACTTAATAAACTTCATTTGAAAAAAAAACTTTAAAGTTGGCACGTACAGTGACTGGAAATAAAATTGATTTTATTGTGGAAATATTTTTGTCAGTAAGATTTAAACGAGGTTATTAAAAAATTAAGGGTGTTTACTATAAAAATCATCAAATCTATTTAGTTTGAATTGAATAAACTGCTGCCCAAACAGGAAATGCGACATAGAACTTCCAAAAGGCATGTCTGAACCAAGACGCTCCGCAGACAAAGGAAGCACACAAACCCCTACCTGGTCTTGCCCCAAAAGAAAAGATACTAATTTCATACCTGGAGAAATCAGCTTTGGAAGGGGGTGTTGTGGGAGAACCACCCTCCAAATGGACCAATCCATCGTCCATATAAACTTTACTCATGGCGATCCCGGGGGGGGGGGAGGATCCAATTCCAGAGCGACCCTTGCATGCTTGGTGAATTACCTACACTTTTCGTTTGTAATATTTCCGTTGTTTTAATGTAATACATGTTTTAAACTGTTCTCCGTTCTGTTCTTCTTTGTGGCTATTTGCGAGCCATTACACTGATGACATTGGATTCGAGAAACATACGTCTAAAACAGCCATAACAGATATATGCCATGGCACTTTTAAATTAAGATAAATTTAGCATAGACAATAAATATTTTAGCTCACAATGTGTTCAAAACAGAATTTTTAGAAGTATCTATATCATAGTTGATATGGACTGTCTCTCCTATCTTTCTGTGTGTGTGTGTGTGTGTGTGTGTGTGCGCGCGCTCGCGCGTATATGTGTGCAGCAGGATGTCAAAAACTACAAAACATGCACAAGTTTGACATCTTTGGATTCAATATTTAGAACTTGCCCCCATACTTACAAAACTGTTTAAGCGTTGCCTTTAGGAGAAGTGCTTTCCAACACCCTAGAAAACCTCATCAGTATGCCCTGTATTTAAGAATTCAGTCATCTCCCTCTCAGTAAAGACCAATTAGTATCCTGTGTGTCATGAGTAAGCTGCTGGAATCCATATTAAATAGAGAAGTAGTCAACCACCTCAGCAGAAATAACCTTCTTAGTGACATGCAATTTGGTTTCCTTCTGCTAGATCTACAGCAGATGTGCTAACGGTTATATCTCATAGGATTAGTGAACCTCTCGACAAAGCCTTCCTTTTCAGGGCAAGTGCTCTTAACATATCAAGGGCCTAAGGTATGACATAAAGGCCTACTTCACAAGATTTCCAGCTACGGTATAACTGGAAATGTATTCTCAATTATTAAATCATTTCTCTCTGGCTCATAAGAGTAGTGGTTGATGGACAGAAATCAGAGACCCACAGTATTAATGCTGGAGTCCCTCAGGGATCCATCCTGGGCCCAACTCTCTTCCTGATCTACATCAATGATCTCCCAAAATACATACTTAAATCATTCGTTGGCATCTATGCTGATGACACGACCATCTATGACAACACATAAAAGGCAATAAATGACAAAGTTCTCTGATTCTCTCTCCTCTGATCTTGAGCATGTGGTACAGTGAGGGAAGAGGTGGCTGGTTACTTTTAATACATCTAAAACCAAGCTCCTATCTTTACATCGTCAAGGCTCTGATCCCCATTTGGCATTAATTAAAATGGATGGCTCTCGTCTTGGGGATGCTCCATGTTTTGACAAACTTCTGGATTTGATCTTTACTCCTGATCTGAAATGGAACACGTGCATCAAGTCTGTTGCCAAGGTCGCTGGGAAGATGGTGGGATCCTTCTACCGCTCCAGAAGATATCTCACAACTGATGCAATTCTCTACCTATATAAAAGCCGAGTACGTCCAAAGATGGAATAGCTGCCATATCTGGGCAGGAGCTGCTAAAAACAGCCCATCCTTCCTTGACAGAGTACAAAATAGACTTCGTGGCTTAGTGGGGGATGTCCTTTTCTCTTCCTTGCAACCTCTCTCCCACAAAAGAGACGTTGCGAGCCTGTCTTTGTTTTATCGTTATTTCCATGGCAAGTGCTCGTCTGAGCTCCAATCTCTCGTCCCCCCTCGCCAATCTTTCATCATAAACACTCGTCAAGCTGAGACCACTGTTATTAATTTTCCCCCACTCTTTATCTATGCCTAAATCAAAGCGTAGATTCCATAAGCAAAGCCTCTTTCTTAGAAGTGCACGCATGTGGAACTCTCTTTCGTTTGTCTGTTTCCCACCTGACTACAACTTGGATGTCTTCAAGTTCAACATAAACAAATTCCTGATGAACCGCCCCCTTAAGTAAGACACTTTATCAAATCTCCAATACTAACGATTACTACGATACTATCCCATTGATTATTGTACCCGCAATAACCTTTACCCCCGAGTGGCTTCCTGGCCTTGACAAGTTGTGACCTCCATGTAATATATATATATATATATATATATATATATATATATATATATATATGGACCCGAAAAATGTTATATTAAAAATGAATATTTAATATTCATACGCATTTCGTCTCCAGATCAGATTCGTTCATTGGAGAATCAGAAATTTTGAATACAAGAAAAACATGTTGAGGCTATCAAAAAGTTCTAAATGGAATATTTTGTTTTGTTTCAAATTCGCAGTCTACCAGTGAGTGATCACAGAGAGAGAGAGAAAGAGAGTGACAAAGAGGTGACAAAGGGGGAATAAGGGTGACAGAAAGAGGGGGAGATTAACTAGTCTGATAGTGAATGCATTTTTTTCTATTATGTCGAAAAAGTAGCATTAAAACGTAAGTTTCGTGTTATTTTTTATCAATTAAAAAGAGAATGAGTGAGAGAGATTGAGAGAAAAATCAGATATTTTTATTATGCTGAAAACGTGTCATCTGCTAAAAATGTTTTTTTTTTGCAAGTTTGCTTAGAAAGAAAGAAAGAGATAGATGAAAAATGGAGGATAGAAAGCATGTGTAATATATATATATATATATATATATATATATATATATATATATATATATATATATAGAGAGAGAGAGAGAGAGAGAGAGAGAGAGAGAGAGAGAGAGTGAGAGAGAGAGAAATTTAAAAAATGTTACACATTTTTTTAACTATTCTATTTTCTTTCAAGGATCGCTTGTAATGCCAGGTAGCCTTGTTAATCTATAATAAAAACGTCACATTTTCTGGTTATATTTAAAGTTCTACTTTAATATCCATGCGACATAAGAACCGTTCATATTGGGTCAGCAATTGTAAATGCACGCAAAAAATATTTAATTTTAATTTCTATATAATAAAAGTTTATTCCATTATACCTTCACACAATATTGGAAAATAATCGACCACTTCATATGGTAATCTGTTCTGGACTCATCATTCATGAATGTTTCCAGAACTTCTGCATTCATTCTATATTTGTTATATTATTTTATCCCAAAAGTTCGTAAACAGCAGCGAAAATTGAATTTTTATGCAATTTTTATTTTATTTTTTTTTTTTTTTGCGTTTATATTGTTATAATGATCTTCATCTTTCTTTTTCAGATGCAGTTGAAAAAATTGCGCTGCGATTTTTTATTCGTTACTGTTAGAAGTAAGGTATTTTAATCAGGAAAGTTGCAGTTGTGCTGCCGAAGGTGAAGGAACATTGAAGGAATCGTACATTTTGAGTGGATTCCGAATAGTCGTGCTATCAGTGCCGAGCTTTACTGTAAGCAACTGAAGCCGGTCTACAAAAAGTTGAAGCAAAAGTACCTGGCTCTGATCCACCCAAAGCGCGCTTGATGCTGCAAGACAATGCCAAACCAAACACCGCCAGGAAGACCAAAGACAAGTTTGAAGAGCTGGACGGCGTTGAGGTTCTGCAGCATCCAGCCTACAGTCTTTACTGTGCTCCATCAGATTACGGCCTTTTCCACTCAATGCAACACTTTCTGAAAGGCTGCCGATTCGACTCGTTTGATGAAGTCGAGGAAGCACATCAAGAATTCTTTGATTTGAAGTCGGCTGAATGTTACTTTGACCAGATCCGAAAGTTTTGCAGATCGATGGTAGAAAGTCTTGGAAAATAATGGTCTTTATTTTGAGGATTCATTTTTATTTTGTTTGTTATTATTTGGCGAGTAAAATTTAAATTTTTTGCAAACTTTTCGGACAACTTAATATTTTACCTGTCCTTCCAGACTCTTCCAAATAAACCTTTTAAAAAAGATACATCAACTTTTACTTGCCATCTATTACCATCGCCACCAGAATCATCGTGTGCTACTTTTCAATCTGATAAAAAACTAAACAAACATCGGTTAATTAAAAAATAATTAACAAACATTTCATGATAGCAATGAATATCATGTCAAATAATAAATGTTCAATATGATTTCTGCACCGGTAAATTTTTTCATCACTTCCTCGCGACACGTCTTTCTGGATTGATGTTCACTTATTTTTAAAAATAACATGATTAATTCGCCCTTTTCAGCGCATGGAATACTCGAATATGGGATTAAACATCAAACATTGCTAACAATCAGTAAAATTATTAGCAAAATTATTTTTCATCGTTTTAGCGCACAGCACCGTCTCGTTCTATACCTTGCTGCGAAATAGTGAGCTCAACTATTTTAAAACTTTCTTTATTTCTTACATTTAAATTACTTACCTTGAAAAAGTGGTTCGAAACTGTTGCTAATAGTGAACTCAAATATTTTATGACAAATTTCTTACTGATTTACTTCGCATTACCGAGAACAGATTGTATTCAAACTAAATTATTTCATAGCTATTCTTATAATGTTTTTCTTTGAGAATTAGATCTTTTTATCATTCGCATTAAACAATGAAATAACACTGTCTTCATATATTACATTACAATCTACTAAGTTATGTAAATATTTCATTTACAAAATTACAAAATAAACAGAAAACCAGTCATTCTCTTTCTTCATTCTTTTTAGTGGGGGGGTGTTAAAAAATTTCGAACCAACCTATTCATGAATTCAATTATATCCACTAATTATATCAAATTTCATAAAACAGATTGAAAAAATCACAACTTAAATAAAGGTGAATTATTTTGTCCCGTCGCCACTTGTCAAACTATTTATCCATAAATCTTATTTTAATCACGTAAATTACTTACATAGAAACAGCAATTTAACACAAATTTCTCACAAATAAGAAAAGTAAAGGGAAAACACATTTTTAACGAATGTCACAATTGTATTTGCTTAAAAATAATTTATATACTTTTTAGTCTGTTTACTTACCTTCCGCAGTTCATGTGTCAAAAGCATAAAAAATAACCTAAACAATCTCTGCACGAATACAATTTCTTCCATAAATTTTATAAAGCAAATTAGTATTAATGACATAAATTGCTTTAAAGTAAATACACAGGAGTTATTCGTCAAATTTGTCATCTGTTTGCGCTAACACAAGTTGCAATCCATCACTTATCGGTAAATCCTATTTTAATTACGTAAATTATTAACAGTTAAAGGGCCAATGAAATTTGTGGATACAATTGTAATCATAAAAAATTTGGTTTTCAGTAACATTTTTTTTACTTCACCCATGCAACTCCAGAACTCGGGGTTTGCTAGTTGTAAATAAAACATTGCAAATAATACATTTTATTAAGATTAAATTTGTCGTGCATCAGTGGCAAAAGAGAGGAAGATGTAATATATATATATGTATATATATATATATATATATATATATATATATATATATATATATATATATATATATACCTTCTCTCTCATTCTATAAATGTTGAGATCGTCGTTCGCCTCACCCTCAACAATTTATATTATAAAATTTAAAATAGTAGGACATAAATTTTTATTTAAATCCTTGGGCTCCAATAATAATCATTTACTAGGGGAAAATTTAGGAAGAGGCCTGGTTAGAAAAATGATTTTCGTTCATTCTTACTGGCAAATGTTCGAGAAACAACACTGGAACTATGTCCTTTTCCTTTCTTGATTTCTCTTATATTTAAACAGTTGCAAAAGTTTATTGCATAAATTAAAAAGAGAAGGAAAAAGTGTGTTTAAAAGTAACATGACTGCTAGATAGAAAGAGGGTTTTAAAAAAAATGTTACACACTTTTTTAAAATCATTTTCTTTTACCGGATAACACTAGGTAGCCCTTCTAGTCTTAAATAAAGCAAACATAATCTTTTGATCGGGATTATATTTCTTTTAAACATAACTGTTTGACATTACATGAAACTTATCAATCAATATCAATAGCATTGATTTCTCACGAATCTTTGTCAATTTATGAACGAATTGATTTTTTGTTGTTAATCTTAAAAAAAAACTGTCAACAGTTTGAGAAGTAAAGTATCAGAACAGATACTAGACTTTACTCCTAGCAAAAAGGTCAAGGAGGTCGACTACAGATGGGTCTTGTTAATAGCCATGTTCTAAAAGTTATTGCGCCAACACTATTATGTCATTTCACTGAACGGGTAGGATTTTCTCGTTTTAAAAAATATAAAAATAAAAGCAATAACTGTTAATGGTGAATTCTTAAAAAAAATAGCATTTTATTTGAAAAATGAAAATGTCAAATGTTTGAAACATACTGAAATTTTATTTGAAAAATGAAAATGTCAAATGTTTCAAACATACTGAAATTTTATTTGAAAAATGAAAATGTCAAATGTTTCAAACATACTGAAATTTTATTTGAAAAATGAAAATGTCAAATGTTTCAAACATACTGAAATTTTATTTGAAAAATGAAAATGTCAAATGTTTCAAACATACTGAAATTTTATTTGAAAAATGAAAATGTCAAATGTTTCAAACATACTGAAATTTTATTTGAAAAATGAAAATGTCAAATGTTTCAAACATACTGAAATTTTATTTGAAAAATAAAAATGTCAAATGTTTCAAACATACTGAAATTTTATTTGAAAAATGAAAATGTCAAATGTTTGAAACATACTGAAATTTTATTTGAAAAATAAAAATGTCAAATGTTTCAAACATACTGAAATTTTATTTGAAAAATAAAAATGTCAAATGTTTGAAACATACTGAAATTTTATTTGAAAAATGAAAATGTCAAATGTTTCAAACATACTGAAATTTTATTTGAAAAATAAAAATGTCAAATGTTTCAAACATACTGAAATTTTATTTGAAAAATGAAAATGTCAAATGTTTCAAACATACTGAAATTTTATTTGAAAAATAAAAATGTCAAATGTTTCAAACATACTGAAATTTTATTTGAAAAATGAAAATGTCAAATGTTTCAAACATACTGAAATTTTATTTGAAAAATGAAAATGTCAAATGTTTCAAACATACTGAAATTTTATTTGAAAAATGAAAATGTCAAATGTTTCAAACATACTGAAATTGCATATGCATTTTAAATTTTACATGACATGGCTCAGTATAGGTTCGCATAGCACTCTTATACAGATGCTTATTTACTTTTTTAACCACATTTCCCTTATGTTATCTTGCAGGGACACACTGGCTCTGGGAGGTGGTGGGTATGTTACTGCGTGGCAAAGCAGAGCGCATCAAAGTAGAAAAAGAGCATTACATGTTGGAATGTAGTGATCCAGAAACCTTAGAGAAATTGGAGTCCCCACGCATCCTCAATAGCCACATCTATAAAGAGCAGGTGCCGACAAGCATCTTGCAGAACAACAAGATTGTTCTTATCTCTCGGAATCCAAAGGACATCGCTGTGTCCTGGTACAATCATAATGTGGCAGATTTGGAGACTGACTACGAGGGGAAATTCTCAGCTTTTTATGAGCTTTACCGGGTTGGAAATGGTAAGCAGTTTCTACTTTTATTCTTTCTTGAATATATATATATATATATATATATATATATATATATATATATATATATATATGTGTGTGTGTGTGTGTGTGTGTGTGTATGTGTGTGTGCGTGCGTGTGTGTGTATGTGTGTGTGTGTGTGTGTGTGTGTGAGAGGAAATCGGACTTTGAATCCATTGTGTGACATAGGAACGTTGTTGGTACATGTAGGAAACAAAACAATCTGTCAAATACAACTTGTGTTCTACTAAGCGCATACAATTAACCATAAATAGTAGTAAGCATTGTTTTAACAGTAAATGACTCAAAAAAAAATTGATATGCCGAAAAACTGACAAACTAAAGCATTTATTACACGTTCAGTTTTAAAAGCTTAATTTTACTGAGTTAATGTTTTAATATGTTTTCTAAACAGGTGGATTACTAAGAGCCGTTGAGCAGTTCAATTTCTTATTCAAATATGCTGATATTCTTTTTGATTTGTTCATTTCAATGGTGAACTTTCTTATATTGGATCTCAATAAAAAGTGTTTTTTAGATTATGATACGGCTTTAGGTATTGGTTGACTAATTTACTCGTATTAATTTCGAAAGTAATGTGTAAAAAGGAGGAATCCATACTCGCTTGACTGAGTAGTGTAGAAATATGATTTTTTTCAGTTTTTTTTATCACTTTGTTTTTCATGGGGATGGGGCATTCTGTCGGATGCCAAACATTCTCCCATTAGTTTAGTTACTCCAACCGAGAGATCTTTTTAAGATTCTAACCGTCCCTTTAAGTGCTATTGTTTATATTTCTTTTGCACATGGTTCACCGGATATATTCGCCAGATAGTTTTTGAAATTTTTTTTTCATTAGCCCGATTGCTTCTGGTATGACTGGTATGACTGGTATGATTGATACCTTCTTAAGATTCCAGTTTCTTTTTATGTCGTACATAAGTTCTTGGTATTTTGTTATTTTCTCTCTCTTTGCTCTGTTAAGGCCAGCATCAATAGGGATGCTTACTTCAAGTAGGGTTGACACATTCTCCTTCTTGTCCCATATCAATATGTCAGGCTTAATTGCCCCGTTTTATGGGTATGTAGCTGTAGGAATTTCGTAGTCATAGTGGATAGTGTATGACTTATTTCCAATTGTTCTTTCTGGTGCATATTCGAAAGATTTGCTACTACATGGGATATTCAGGTTGGAGATATTTACACACTTCATTGTGTTGCATTGTATAATATCCCCACCCAACAGGACTTTACAACTGGATGTCAGGTGGCTCACACACTCTACTTCTGTGTGGCAGAACCTACACTTGTTGTTATTGTTGAGACCACTCATCTTTCTAAAAGCATTGATCATCAAGCCTTGATCTTGAGCAACCATTATCAATCTCTTCTGATCATAGTGCAGAAATCCTTTTTCAAGCCAATCTACACAGCCTTCTTTATATATTCCTGTGATAGTTCATCCAGGAAATACTTTGCACGTTGTTGGTTAACCCATTCTGCCAGTTTTCTACAATGGAAGGTCTTAATGTATTTTTGCAGACTCTTTTAGGCTATTTCCGTTGCGGGCTTGCTTTCTGTTTCTGTCTCATTTGTAAAACAGTCTTGTGCAAAATGTTTGGCCAGTTTTGTGATGGAAATAGTTCTACTGGCTCTCTTGGTGTTCATATACCATTTTAAGATTTGGATTCTGGGAGTTTATCAGACATTACCCAGTGCTCACAATAGTGACTCAGTGTTGATGGTTAATCGCTGACAAATCCATACTTTCGGCTCCTCTTGGTAGATACAAAATGTTTTCTTATGTTGGGGTTAGCGAATGTCTGATAAAGTCGCATTAACTCCAAATACAAATGAATACATGAATACAAAACTCTTGACAAACAAACCACTTGAACTGATATAATAGCATAAGACTACATCTGGTACCACAAGTCATAGGATACAACACTGATAGATCTTCACAGCACATCTGTACCCAGAAAACGACCCTGATGTATCAAAGAAAAAAACGAGCCTTAATGATCTAAATTAGTAGAACATGTATTGCATACTGACAAGGACTGTGGAATCAACTAATAAGAGTTTAAATCTAATCTGTACACAAACACACACACACACACACACCTATATATATATATATATATATATATATATATATATATATATATATATATATATATACTAGCAGTTCAGTCCGGCTTTCCTATATACTGTTCATAACTTTATGTGCATATATATATATATATATATATATATATTAAAAAGTTTGACTCATGTCCAGGTAACCTACATCTAAAATTTCAAGTGTTTAGACCCAAAATTGGCGGAGGAGTTTGGAGGAGTCTGAAAAGGTCAACTCTTTCGACTTTGACTTCTTGGCAGCCAAATTTTCGCCCCAAAACTGATTAAAATGCTTGCCCACATGTCTTAATAACCCTTATGGAAGATTTCAAATGTTTAGACACAAAATTAGTTGAATAATTTGCTAGAGACTGCAAAGGTCAAATCTTTTGAATTTTTACCCCTTGACAGCCAAATTTTCGGTCCAAACCGATTGCAAAGCTTGACCTATGTCTGAATAGACTTTATGTCAAATTTCAAATGCTTAAACCAAAAAAGTAATTTGGTAGAGACTGCAGAGGTCAATTTTTTTTTAAAATTTGACCGTAATTAACATTTTTTTTTTTTTGGCTCAAGTCAAATTAAAAAGTTTGATCCATGTCCAAGTAACGTACATATAAAATTTCAAGTATTTAGACCCAAAATTGGCGGAGGAGTTTGGTAGAGTTTTCAAAGGTCAACGTTGTACTTTGAGCACTTGACAGCCAAATTTCTGGCCGAAAACCAATTAAAAAGATTTTCCCAAATCTCAATACCCTTTATGTCAAATCTCGAGTCTGTAGACTGGAAATTGACAGAGTTATTTGGTAGGGAAATGTACACACACAGACAGACAGACAGACACACAAACACATACACACACAGACACACACAGACGCACACACATACAATTTCACTTATATATATATATATATATATATATATAAGAGAGAGAGAGAGAGAGAGAGAGAGAGAGAGAGAGAGAGAGAGAGAGAGAGAGATGATGATGATGATGATGATGATGATGATGATGAAAAGATAAGTGACCTCTTTAAGATAATTGGACTTAGGTCTGCTTGTTATCATTTCAGAAAAACAAGAAATTAAATAAACACAAAAAGTTGATTTTGTCTATATGTGACTTTTTTCCTTTTGCAAAGTTGCACGAATATCTATGAAAAAATGTCTGTAAATCAGATCATCCTCCTGATCAAAATAGGTGATCAACAGTGCAGCTATTAAACATTGAACTTAATGATAAACTCTCTTATCTACTATCCCAATTGTTGATCAAATAAGTATGTCTTTCTCTCTCTTTGTTCTCACCTTGTGGATTGTTCAGCAATAGATTACTAAGTTCTGATCTATTGAATAAATCATTCCTCTTTTTTAAGATATGTTGAATTATTTGCAGAATTAATTTGATAAGCATAAGATGTTTTGGATTACAGCTACGAATTTGACCATACGATACTAGAAGATATGGAAGATGACACGGAAACCACACTAATCAATTAGGATCAGTCCAACGCTTTTGATAGGTCGACTATCACTTTAGAGTTTTAGAGTTTTAAACAGGGCTTCTGTAAATGGACCTCCATTCTGTACCGCACACTGACAGCAGTAGTGCAAGACAATGGAAACAGCACGCAATCTTTTGCTTTCTCTTGGTCAGTACATCAGGGCTGTCGTCCCTGTTATATAGCCTTACATTGGAGCTGCTACTTCTCAAGCTAAAGAGTAAGGAAAAAAGGCCCAGTCTTGTGCAGGGTCCCGTTGCCTGGTGGATCACGAGCCAGGGTGTCTGTGTTTGCTAATGACATCTTTGTGTCATGCTTCCGAGACATTGAGGTAGTGATAGAGGCGCTCACACGTTATAAAACGATTACAAGGGCAAACATACACCGCAGTGCGTCAGTCAGCCTGCAGTTGGGTATCTGGAATGGTGTCACCATCCTTTCAGATCCTTTCTGCTGGACAGATGGCTCGGTTCGAATCCTTGGCATGTTGTTCAGACCAGGTTTCCAGCTGGAGAGGAATTGGTCAGAGTTATTCTCAAAGGTTAAAGTGTCGATTCACTCTTGGCTTTAAAGGAAACTCTCCTTAAAGGGTACAAGTGTGTGCAACTTATGTATTTCCTCTCACTGGTTGACTGTACTTCCCCTGCCTGCGACAAACCTCAAGGCCCTCGAGAGCCTCCTATCCTCGCTTCTTTAGGACAAAGAGACATTGAGTTTTCCGGCAGATCTGTATGCAAAGTCCGTGTGAGGGAGGCTTGGGGATGTCCGACTTGACATACTACCAAGATGCTGAGAGACTGGCCTTTTTGAGACGAACTTTGACAAAAGAATCTGCATGGAACCCGGCGGTCAATGGTGCCTTTCTCGACCTATTCCTCAACGACTCAGTCGAGGGTAGATATAGGCAGTTCTTTAAAGGATGTCGAGCTGTGCTGAAAAAAGCTTTCCATAAAGGAACTATACAGTCAGGGAGGCTGCTGATGATGTGCTCTGTGGGCGCCTGGGATGGTCGAAGGAGAAAATCCACTTTGAATGGATTTGGGCGCCAGGTTCGAGTCATCTCAACAACTCTCACTCAACTGATGACTTGCGTGAAATGCATTGCCCTCGATGCCATGCATCACAGTGCCAAAATAGTGAAGACACCCGATTGTCCTCATTGTGATTCATTTGAAGACAAAATGACCGTGCACACTTTCTTTGAATGCCTCGAACTCCCACGGTACTGAGGGTCCGTCAACATGGTGATGGCTTGTAGTGATGCCAAGCATCCTCACCCACTAAACATTTCCTACATTATTGACAACGTCAGCCAGCCATGGGGCAGGAAGAGACGGACGGTGTTTCTTGCAATCTTAGCTGTAGCGTGGATGGTGGTATGGACGTCGCACATGAGAGTTGACCAAGGGAGTGAATCTTTTGCTGATCAGGATCTGATCGCGTTCTTTAAAAACCAGTTGAAAGTCAAGATCAGATGTGATTGAAAAAGATTACATTTTTCGGAGATTGAAAGATGGTGAATAAGAGTGGCAAGCTTGAATGTGAGAAAAGGAATCAAGTAGGAGTACAAGACCCTTGCCTAAGCATGACGCACGCGGTTCCAGGTCCTGTCGGACCCCAGTCCTTTATACAAGTTTTTAAATTTCTAGCCTCTTTGCTAGTCGAGTGAATGAGTTTCCCCGTCCCTGGCAATAGAAAGCCTCCAAGATCTTCACTTCCCATTTTTATTTCTATTCGTCCTTGGCCTTTCACCCTTATTTGCACTTATCTTGGATGGATACATCCCAATCTCCAACTCCCTCCTCTTCTCTTTTTTCGCCCACACTTAGATCACACTTCCACTCCCACTTATAGATTGATCTGCGTGTTTTCAGCAAACCGGAAAATAGTGGGCGATCTATCATTTAGAAAGGCTTGGAATAGCCTTGCTAAACAATTTTTGTTGTTTTTTGTTTATTTCCAAACTAATGAAATCTTTGTATATATTTATGATTCAATAAAATTTTTTCAAATTTGGGTTTAAGTAGGACAACCCCTGGAGTAAATGCGGTAGTGTTGTGACTGAGATAGTTTTACTTAAGAGTAGAATAGACAGTTTTAAGTATTTGTGGTCAAGGATGACCAACGACACCCATTACCCTCACACGTGTTTACTTCTTGAGAACAGTTAACGATCCAAGAATAAATTTTGTCTGGAGTAATGCTGATTTAAAAATCACCTTTACGGTCCATTAAAACCGCTTTTTAATTCTAATTTTGTGGGTGTTTATTTCAGAAGGATCCTTAAACCGGAGAAAGAATAATAATGCAATAACAAAAAAGTATATGTTGCTGATTATTTCTAGCTTAAAAGCGATTAAAACAAATGACGAATAGCTGGGATCGAACGTAAAAACTTATCCAAATCCCACAGCGTTGCAAATTAAGATATTTTAACGTAAGAGCAGCGTCAACATATTTTACACGTTCGTAAAACAGACAGCTAGGATAAAGGTACGATTTTACGTCCCCCCTCATCCACATTATGTGATATTTCTACTACAAAGAATGATTTTTTTTCTAAATGTTAGATATTATACTTCCGAGGTATCGCCCTTTCAGAAAATATCAACTTAATAATATTCGTTTGTATTTTTTAAACTTTTAGTTGGGCTTGCATGCCCAACTAAAAGTTAAAAAATACAAACGGACCATTATTAAGTTGATATTTTGTGACACACACACATACATAACAGACAGTTGCCCTTTATATAATAGAATTACAATAATAGTTTAACTTAAGTCTAAATAAAATGATTTTTATTCTAAATTTCACTTATACGTATGTTTATTGTAGATTCTACAAACGTGGATTCTTTTAATGATACAAAAGCCTTTTATCTTTATTCATAATAAACGAACAACTGTCGTCATATTGGACTCACGCACACAAAATAATAAGTTTGCAACATGTAATTGCTTTTACATGTTTCAGTCTTCCCTTTGATTTTAATCGTTCCTAGTATTTTTCCAGGTTTTTCAGAGTATTATTAATCCTCATACGATTATTGATATTATATTAACTTTCTTTCAGAGAACTAAAAGGAATTTGGAACATGAGTTCCATATTTTTTCAATTCTCTGATAAGGTCTTCTTCTTCTTCTTCTTCTTCTTCTTCTTCTTCTTCTTCTTATTATTATTATTATTATTATTATTATTATTATTATTATTATAGTTCCAAATGGAGATTGGTTTGAATACAATACAGTTTGGTGGAAATGGAGCAGAGACCGGGAAAATGTCCTCTGGGTGACTTACGAGGAAGCAAAACGGGTAAGTTTATATTTAAAAGTATTACATTATGAAATTTGTAAAAACTTTATTCTTTTACCTCAAAGAATACGTATTTTTACCTCAAAGAATACGTAAGGATCTACTATTTTGGATCATGTCACTTGGACGTAAGGATCTACTATTTTGGATCATATCTAACAGGGGACTGTGGGGAGTTGAGCAACGAAATGTCTGGCCACATTACATTTAAATTAAATTATTAAGGGAAACAGGGAATAGAGAGGAAATTCCAAAGTCTAGCAGTCTGAGTAGAATGCTCTTTGGAATCTATGAACCTCAACAGTGAAGGGATGGGATTTTCCTGCTTGTCAGGTGTGTTGGGTGTATGTACATCGAGAGGGCACAAATGCTATGAGTTCATCAGAACATATTTCATTAAAGTACTTTTTTTTTTACACGGTGGTCACAACTTATCAAGGCCCGGAAGCCACTCAGGGACAAGGATTATTGCAAGTACAGTACGTTAGTGTGGTGATTTAATGAAGTGTTTACTTAAGGGGGCGGTTCATTAGGAATTTGCTTACGTTGGACTTGAAGACATCCAGATTGTAGTCAGGTGGGAAGCAGGCAGATGAAACAGAGTTCCACAGGCGTGCAGTTCTAAGAAAGAAGCTTTGTTCATGGAATCTACGTTTTGATTTAGGCACAGATAAAGAGTAGGGAACATTTTTGACAGTGGATTCAGCTAGACGGGTGTTTTTCGTGAAAGATTGGCGAGGGGGGGGGGCCAGAGATTGGTTGATTGGTTTGTTTTAAGGCATATCAACCCCCTTCAGGTTATTTAATGCCGAATCCAAAGATTTTAAAGAAAGATTTTTTAATAGAATATATTTGTTTGTTTTCAAGTCGGTCTCCATTTAACCCATAGTTGGGACCCCAACAGGCACTACCACTCCGGGCCAGAGTGGACCTGGAAGCAATGGGAACCAAAGGGTAGCTCCATACTCCCCAAAGCCCACAAGCTGGGGCCTCACCACCGGACACAGCCTAAGGTCATATCCAGGACCACCAGAGATTGGAGTTCAGACGTTCTGTTCGAGTGTCAAAAGAAATTCGCCATAACCGAACATTTCCAACTCCTTCAGGCGCGTGATGAATTAAGCAAATGCGTTTAGTGAATTTATTGAACACGACATATCACCTGTCTTCCTCTAACATCTCCATCTACTAATATCTAGTAGCACATGACACAAAAATGAATTCAGAAATATATTAAAAAATACCGCCATTTGAGTTGTCTCACATTGTAACCTGTGCATTCCCATCATAGAAGCTCTACTAATTCGCATAAAACAGGAACAAGTATGCAACATAGAGGTTGGCTGATAATGTAGGAAACATTAAAACTAGTAGTGAATGCATTCATATGTAGCAACAATACTCCATGAATGGACGAATGGTGACTTTCTAGAAGTATAAAATCACTGTTGAGAGAGACCACCTTCTTTGTTGCAAGTGAATGTTGCAAGTAAATGTTGCAAGTGAATGTTGCAAGTGAATGTTGTAAGTGAATGTTGCAAGTGAATGTTAAGCCATGCAGTTTAAACGATAAGTTTTCAGGTAGTTATGGCAATCGGTGGTTGAGAAAACTTTTTACAACTGTTAAAAGGATGTCGCTTAGTCTTAATAGCATTAAATGTTATTATTAATAGATGGTAACATTTAATGCTACGATCTTTCTATTGCCTTCGATATGTGTAAATTCGTTTTTTTTCCTCACGTTTATTAGAGAGCGTGATGTCATCAGCAAATACACCCAGCATAATTTTATCAGGGAGGTCGTTTTTGAATATCCGGAATAATAAAGGTTCAAGGATCGACCCTAAGGCACTACCACATTAATAACACGTTGTTTATGTATACTGCCATTTAGGACAACCTTGATTTTTCTCTTATCTAGGGAGGATCTGATTATGTTAAGTATTCATCAAGAAATATTGTATGATTTAATTTTCATGAGAAGCTCTTCAGGCCATACCTTGTTAAAGGCTTTATCAAGAACTTTGGATATATTGTTAAATATCTGCGTGTATAATTTGTATGGTGTGTATATAACTATGACGTGGTCGTTGATCGATTGCTTCTGTGTGTGAACATGTGTGTATAAAGTCATGTGTGTGTGTGTGTATTACATACATACAGGCTACAAGATCTTAAGACATATATTTTCTCCTTTTTTCGGTCGGTGCCCCTCGCAATGGTTGCCCTCAATCTGGAAATCAAATCATACATGCTTCTAAAACACGACTGGGATATTATTATTATTTGTAGACAGCCTAGATTCAGGATTTTCTTCATTTCGTCATAACAAAGCGGAAGCACACGAGTGACTTCAAAATCACTCGCTCTTTCCACACTTCTTGCTATCTTTCGGATCACGTCCTTCTCAGAAGTAAACTGTCGTTGCATGAGCGAAGGCACAGTTACAAGATCAACAGTCCCCAAACGCATTGATGTGCGGCCTCTTAAATCCAGGGAAAAGAGAACTGAGCTCTCCAATAAGCTTGATGAAAACCTTGAGGGTGTTGATGTAACTGATGATGTTGAATCTTCTTCGAAAGCATTGCGAGAAGCAACTCAAGCTGTAGCAGTAGAAGTCATTGGAATACCGAAAAGAAAACACCAGGATTGGTTTGACGAAAGTGACGATGAAGTTAAAGCACTGATTAACCGAATGTACTCATCTCACAAATGTTGGATTGAGGACAACAACCCAACAGTGAAGCACACGGCCTACAAAAAGTGTAAAGGTGAGGTACAACGAGCTCTCCGAGCTATGAAAGAACAATGGTGGCACAATAAGGCAATTTCACTGCAGGGAGCTGCTGACAGCAAGAACACGAAAGCCTTCTATGATGGTCTGAAAGAGGTATTTGGTCCTGAGAAAAGTGGTGCTTCCCCATTAAGTACAGCCGAAGGAGAGGCATTGCTGACTGATAAATCAGATATTCTCAATCATTGGAAGAAGCACTTTGAAACTGTCTTAAACACCTCATCTGTCATTGACGGCGATGTCGTGTCCTTTATTCCTCAGAATCCAGATATTCCAGAATTGTCATTGGAACCTGCTTATCAGGAGGTATGGGAATCCATCAAACAAATTGCTTCTGGCAAGTCCCCATCACCAAAGGATCCAATTCCGCCTGAAGTGTACAAGCATGGTGGGCATGTGCTGGTAAAAAAGCTCCATGCTCTCTTTGTAAAGATATGGAAAGCAGGCCGAGTTCCACAGGACTACAAAGATGCCTGCATCAAGCATCTCTACAAAAATAAGGGAGTCAAGAATGTCTGTGACAACCATCAGGGGATATCTCTACTTTCAATTGCAGGAAAGATTCTGGCTAGGCTCATTCTAAACCGAATCATAAATCGTCTCGTTGATGAGGTGTATCCAGAGCCCAGTGTGGGTTTCGGTCGGGTCGCGGCACCACTGACATGATATTTTTCTTACGTCAGGTGGCAGAAAAGGTCCGTGAGAAAAATCAGGAATTGTATATGGTGTTTGTTGACCTGAGGAAGCCTTCGACACTGTGAATCGCGATGCTCTTTGGCAAGTTTTAAGAAGGCCTGGTATTCCAGAAAACATGCTGAACGTGATCATTTCCTTTCACGAGAGGATGAAGGCCAATGTTGTCTCAGATGGTATGATGTCTGATCCATTTGATGTTATGAATGGGACCAAACAGGGATGTGTAATGGCGCCAGTCCTCTTTGCGCTCTTCTTTTCACTAATGCTGAAACACGCATTTGATGATTTGGACACTGGTGTCAAGTTTCAATTTCGGTCATCCAGTGGCTTATTTAACCATCAACGGTTTAAGGCCAAGACTCTTCTTCGCAGCGAAATTATTCGCGACTTGCTCTTCGCTGACGATGCCGCACTGGTAGCCACATCCTTTTAAGAAGCCCAGGTTCTTCTTGATCGATTTTCAGCCGCGTGCAAGGCCTTTGGCCTGACAATTAGCATAAGGAAGACTGAGGTAGTGCATCAGCCACACCCTACTCCAAAACAAGTTGAAGTAAAATCCACCAGAGTATAGATTTCCTGCACGCAAGCTGAAAGTCGACGGTCATGATATCAATTATGTCAAGTCCTTTCCTTACCTTGGTAGCAAGGTGAACCAGGGCGGTTCTATTGATGATGAAATTGTCAACAGGATTGCTAAGGCCACTTCTGCCTCTGGAAATCTTCGCCATCGCTTGTGGAACGAAAGGGGTATTCGACTAGAAACAAAAATCCTTGTCTACCGTGCTGTTGTTCTTTCCATTCTTCTTTATGGATCTGAGTCATGGACCCCATACAGACATCACATTAATCAGCTGGACGTTTTCCACAAAAGCTGTCTACGCTCCATATGTGGTCTTAGCCTCCGCGACAAGGTATCAAATGCCAAATTATTCACAAAATGCAAAATATCTGGCATTGAATCATTCCTTATTCAATCGCAGTTGCGGTGGGCTGGTCATGTATTGAGGATGCCCGATGACAGAATTCCAAAAATTGCGATGTACAGTCAATTTGAGGGTGGTAAAAGAATTGTCGGACGTCCTTGGCTTAGTGTTATGATTTAATTTGTTGTTAAGAGTTATCCCCCTTGGGATTGACATTCATAATAAAAGCGCCCTCTGTTTCATTTTCCCGCTCGATCCTTTCAAGAGCGTACGTGTATTTTACAGTTAATAAAACCTTTCTAAAAGGCAATTCTTTACTTACTGATACTATTCACTTCAATTTTATTAACTGCAAAAAAAAAAAAAAAAAAAAAATAATGGATCGAATCTTACGTCCCGACAGATTCGAGGTGGAACCTACATGCCCTAATTCCGAAAAATCCTATAGGCATTGGAAATTAACCCTCCAGAATTATATCCGCTCACATAATAACGGATTAATCGAAAACACTTCAGATAATTTCTTTGCCTTGATCAATTGTATTTCAGCCTCTGTTTTCGATTTAATAAGCGATAAAACCGACTACGATAGTGCATTAAGAACATTGGACGCCGCTTATTTAAAACCTGAAAATATTGTTTATAATAGATATCGATTGATGACGACGAAGCAACAAACAACACAAAATATAGATGCCTTCATACTACAATTGGAAATGCTTGCCAAAACATGTAACTTCGAAGCGGTTTCTGCTGAAGAAAACAAAAATCAATACATTCGGGAAGCTTTCATCGGCGGAATTTCTTCTTCGTCCATCCGACAACGACTGTTAGAAAAACCCATCCTGACTTTACAAGACACATATGCCACGGCCAGATCTCTTGAACAAGCAGAAAAGCATTCGATAAGCTACGCAAATAACTTTACTGTAGCAGCTACAAATAATCCTTCGGGCTACAATCGTATAGCTGTGACTAAAGAAAATATGCATCCAAAAGGGGTTTGTTTTTTCTGTGGAAAATCACGTCATCCTCGATATTTATGTCCTGCACGAAACGCCGAATGTAAAAAATGCAAAAAAAAATGGTCATTGGGCTAAAGTGTGTAAATCTTCTATTTCTAACACTCATACTGCTGTTCTTTATGACGACTCTGACTACCTCTCACCTTCTCTATCCTGACTAGGAACTAACTCCAAAGATTTCACATTCACTCAATGCCAAATTAACGGGCACTTCGTGAACGCTATGGTGGACTCCGGCAGTGTAAAAACATTCATTAATGAAAATACTGCTAAAAAACTTAAACTCTTCACAATACCTAAAAACAAAACTATAGCTCTGGCTGCTTCCGATCAACATGCTAAAATAACTGGCGAAGCTGTCGTGGATTTAATACTGAAAGATAAAACCCATTCTGGAATAACAATTGAAATCATTGAAAACCTTTTCATTGATTTAATAATCGGAAAAGATATTTTAAAAAAATATAAAAAAGTAACACTTAAATTCGACGGTCCTAGAGACAAACTTATAATTGGAGCTATAAACACGAATAATTTTTTTCCTACCATAAACGTTCCACCCCCTCCTCTCTTTTCTAATCTTTCTCCTCATACTACTCCTATTGCGACAAAATCCCGACGTTACACTTTTGCCGCCAACAAATTCATAAAAGAAGAGACTGCTAGAATGTTGAAAGAAGGCATAATTGAACCTTCGATATCTCCGTGGCGAGCGCAGGTTCTTGTAACTTCGAATGAGAATCATAAGAAAAGAATGGTAGTCGACTACAGCGATACCATCAATAGATTCACGGGACTAGACGCTTACCCAATGCCTAATATCAATAAGATGGTAGACGACATCGCTCAATATAACATCTTCTCTACTCTCGACCTAAAATCTGCTTATCACCAAATACCTATAAATCATGCTGATCGTAAATTCACTGCGCTTGAAGTAAGTGGCAAACTTTTTCAATTTACTCGTCTTCCTTTTGGCGTCACCAATGGAGTAAGTGCTTTCCAGAGGAGCATAGACTATATTATAGAAAAAGAAAATCTAACCGATACCTTTGTGTATGTTGATAACGTAACTATATGTGGGAAAAATCAAGAAGAACACGATTACAATCTTCAAAAATTCTACAAAATTGCTAAACAATATAACATCACTTTAAATGAAAATAAAAGCATAATTTCTTCTAGTTCTATTACTCTACTCGGCTACACCATAGAAAATAATCAAATAGCTCCCGATTATCAAAGACTAAAACCATTACTCGAAATGCCACCTCCGCTGAATCTTAAATCTCAAAAAAGAATAGTTGGAATGTTTTCCTATTACTGCAAATTCATTAAAAAATTTTCTGATAAAATTTTATTACTAAATCAAAACAAAGAATTTCCACTACCTCCATCTGTATTAAAATCTTTTCAAACATTGAAAAATGATCTAAAAGACGCCACTTTAATAACGGTAGATCCAAATAAAGAATTTGAAGTAGAAACGGACGCTAGTAACTATTGCATTGCTGCAACACTAAATCAAGAAGGTCGTCCTATTGCATTTTTTTCAAGAACTCTCAATACTAACGAAATTAAGCACCATGCAGTAGAAAAAGAGGCAGCCGCTATTGTAGAAGCTCTCCGTAAGTGGCGACATTTTCTACTCGGCAGGCACTTTAAAGTCATCACAGATCAGAAGAGCATCAGCTTCATATTCGACAATAAAAGAAAATCTAAAATTAAGAATGACAAAATATGTCGTTGGCGTATAGAATTATCCCAATACAATTTCACTATAGTTTATCGACCTGGACCTGAAAATATTGCTGCTGACACATTCTCTCGCATCTCTGCTCTTACTTACAATCTACAAGATCTTCGTGATTTACATAAACAATTATGTCATCCTGGTGTTTCAAGATTAAGCCATTTTATAAGAACGAGGAACCTCCCTTTTACTTTGGATCAAATTAAGAATATTACTGACTCTTGCTCATCCTGTCAATTACTGAAACCCAAATTCGCCAATACCAATGGAGGGACTCTCATTCAAGCCATATTACCTTTTCAACGATTAAATCTTGATTTTAAAGGCCCTCTACCTACTTCTATACATGGCAACAAATATCTACTTACTCTAATTGATGAGTATTCCCGTTTTCCTTTCGCTTTTCCTTGCAGAGATATGACAAGCAAAACCATTATCCACTGTCTAAACAAACTCTTTTCAATTTTTGGTTTGCCTGACATGATACATACTGACCGTGCTTCTGATTTCTTAGCAAGAGAAATAAAGGATTTTTACACAAAAAAGGAATTGCTACTTCTAAAACAAGTAGGTATCATCCTGAAGGTAATGGACAGATTGAAAAACTCAACGGTACCTTATGGAAGGCCATTCAAACAACATTACATTCTAATCAAATGAAACTACCTTATTGGGAAGACATACTACCGGACGCACTTCATTCAATTAGATCATTACTTTGTACTGCCACTAATATGACTCCCCATGATAGACTTTTTAAATATAGTCGTAAATCTGCTTCCGGAATTTCAATTCCTTCTTGGGTTAAACCAGGCCCAATATATATTAGAAACCACACTAAAACAAGTAAACATGACCCTCCTGTAACGCCTGCCACCCTAATAGATGTCAACCCCCACTACGCTTATGTTCAACTACCTTCTGGTACTGAAACCACTGTCAACGTTCGAGACTTAGCTCCAAACTCATCAAATGAAGAAAACTCTAATAATAATCCTACTACTTCAGAGACTTTATTTGAACCTTCTACTAATGAAAACATTAGTCATGAGGAAGACAAAAATCAATCGTCTGATCTTGAAGATAATCAGATTTCACTAAAAAATAATACTGAAAATCAGCATTCCTGCCAATCTGTGCGGAGGTCGTCCCGAGTTCGACAATTCCCTAGTAAATATAAGGATTTTGTGACTAAATACTGAAAAAACTGCAGTTTGGGTTCATATGTTATTTGTAAATAAAATGATTCTTATGTGATTGTAAAAAAAAAAAAAAAAAAAAAAAATTTTGTCTATAATTAATTACCCCTTACTTGAATACTTTAGGACGGGGAAAATGTTATGATTTAATTTGTTGTTAAGAGTTATCCCCCTTGGGATTGACATTCATAATAAAAGCGCCCTCTGTTTCATTTTCCCGCTCGATCCTTTCAAGAGCGTACGTGTATTTTACAGTTAATAAAACCTTTCTAAAAGGCAATTCTTTACTTACTGATACTATTCACTTCACTTAGGTACAAGGACAAGTTGAAGAGTAACTTGTCCGCAGTGAACATACCATACAAGAGTCTTGAAGATGAGGTGAATGACCGAAAAGGATGGAGATCAAGGTGTTTTGAAGGTCTCCAGAGGTTTCAATCTGAAAGCTTAAGGTAACTGAAAGAAAACAGAGTAAAATCAAAACGACTAGCAGCCGCACCGTTAAATCCACATTCATGTTCTATTTGTGGCCTTGTTCACAACCATTTTTCGGGTTATCTCGGCGAGAGCGTCTCTCTCTCTCTCTCTCTCTCTTATTTGACCTCTCTATCTCACGGTGCATTATTCTCAGCGATTTACCGTTCACCAGTGAGTCTCGGAGTCGGCCATGCATCGCGGACCAGGCGAAGAAATCACATATCTATGGTATTTATTCCCAAATGCCCTTTTCTCTGGCATCTCACGCGGACATATTTTTTGTTCTGTTAAATTCTTGAGTCAAACTTCATGACTTATACACACAGTGCACTCTGTACTTTTTCACACCTCTCCTACAGGGATCACATCGTATTTGACCAATTCTCTCCAGCTTCCTCGCTGCATTTTTCCATTACATTTCTTCATGCCTTTTGTTTCGCGTCAGCAACTCAACTCATCCTTACTTTCAGTGCAATGTTTATTGCAATTTCCTCAGTACCCTTTGCGTCCCCAGACACAATTTTCCTTGCATCTCAATCCGCCAACACGCGACATCACCGACTATGCGTTTGGCAATCGACTGGGAACTTCGTGAAATTCCTTATTTATTTCTCTCTATCTCTTGATAACATATATAACGTGTTAGCCAACAATAAACTGATCAAAAAAAAAAAAAAAAATAATACGGAAAACATGACGTTTCGTTTTACCTTAAACCAACTTAACCTCAGAACTACGAAAACAATCGCACTTTATTTCATTCTGTTTTAAAACTGTTAGCTGTCGTTGTCTCTTTTCTTTCTTATTTCTTTTCTGTATTAATTTCTACTTCGTCTTTTTTTCTCTCTTCAAAACCTGTTAGCGTGTCGCACAAATATACATTGTCTCTATCTTTCTCTGTTTAGTTTACCTTTATCTTTTCTCCCTATATATATATATATATATATATATATATATATATATATATATATATATATATATATATATATATATAAAATATATTTTAGTCATCGACATACAGACCTGTTTCGTTGTTTCACAACTCATCAGTGCCGCTAGACTAACACCTCTCCCAAGCCGAAGATCGAACCTAGAACCGTCGTGATGACAGTCGGCAGTCCTACCCCCTGACTACGGAATCGGTGGCCGAAATTAAACTGTCCGAACGTCTATTTAAATAAACATCCGTCCGCCACTCGTAGAGGGCTCAAACGTTTGTTTGTAAACAAACCGCGAGCTTCGCATTATTTCAGCTAAATTAAGTAGCGAGTAAGATAATTTACGAGAGTGCTCTACCGAAGAGGGGAGCTTTATAAAATATACAAAAAAAGGAAAAAGGATATATATATATATATATATATATATATATATATATATATATATATATATATATATATATATATATATATATATATATCCTTTTTCCTTAAACGATTATACAACCGTCATTCGATTCATTTTTTTTTTTTTTTACTTTTTCTTTTTAGACTGTTTATTTTATTTTTCTTTTAAAAATTCAAAGCCAGGCTGACGCTCGGGGCTTCAATTATTATTCTTTGATACCCTTGCTACGCGACCTTCGCCCGCACCTCTATCTAACCCAACGGACTGCTACCAGTGATGGGCGAGGAACACTCTTATGCGCCCCTATCTCCTCTGCTCCAGACTAGCCATGGTGCTGGGGTCCTCCTGTTTTCCCCTTCCCTTCCTCTATATCAATCTGTTTCTTCTTTCTATATCGTCTTTCCCTCTCCATATTTTTTTGGTGCAATTTCGGCTTCGTGAAGTGTTGTAGAGCTTATCCGGCATCCAACCACTATGCCGAACGTCACTGGTTGCGTATAGGATCGACTTCTCCATCACACGTCACAATTCGCTCAAGAAACGGGTCGTTTTTGTTGTGCAGAAGGAGCGTAGAAGACACCAAAACGACGATTTTTTTTATCGTCCACTTCATGCGGCATGCATAGATATAGATACAACTGTCTTCAGACACACGATTCAAACAAACACACATTCCTCGACTACCATTTAAATATTTTCGCATTTCCTCTGAAAGGGTGGAATCAACAATGCGTTGCATATTAAGATTTGCTACGGGAGACTCTGCTCGGGAAAACCACACCGACAACATGCGCAAAAAAAAAAAAAAAAAAATTAAGCGAAGCAATAGGAACAAACAAAAAATCGTCACTTACTTCTCTTCTTGACTGCTTCCTTTTCTTAATCTCTCTTTCTCTCTCTCTCTCTCTCTCTCTCTCTCTCTCTCTCTCTCTCTCTCTCTCTCTCTGTCGTTGCCCTCCCTGCTCCTCGCTGCACTTTTTCTTTCTGCAACTGATGGGCTGGCTATTATTATTAGCTATGCCTTCAAAGTTCAATTTCAATCTTTCTTTTTTTTCATGTTATTTATTTTCAAAGTTCTTTTTTCTTTCGATTTTTTTTAAACAAAATTTCTGTCCTTTTACTTTCGATTTTTTAACACTTTTTTGTGCGATTTTCTATTTCTTTTCAATGGTTTTTCTCTCAAGAAATACAGTTCCAGCCACTCGAAAAAAAAGCGTGTCCGTTATCACTCGTTCGTGCATTTCTCATAGAAATGGAATATCCTGTGTCAACGGCATCATAATATAACCCCATGACTTCTGAGTTGCATTCGTCGGATCCTGCTTCACAGAACCGTAAATGCAAACCAGTAGGATTACACTCTTAGCTCTCTCTAGTGGTGTACCCTTCAAAGGTGACCAGACTCTCACTGGTCACTGGAAAATACCGCTCAGGGCACGCAAAACGTGCATGACTCAAAGTGTGTGGCCATCACTTTGAATTAGTGCTGAATCTTGTCTGTGTCTTCCATTGTCTGGCATCTGAAATGAACTGCATCCTCACCCAGGTTGGTATTCGATAAGTAAAGAAAAACTCGGGGCCATTTTCTTATAAACAAATAAAATAATTAGTCATAAAATATTTTTAAGATATACAGGGTACACTTGCATACAGTTGAGTTCTTTGGGTTCTTGACGGCTTTCTGATGCAGGTCGTTACAACTAGGTTCGTTTAGACAATCTCCCAGCTAGGAACAAAAGATTTTAAACTTAGCTTTTCTGGGGGTTTCTGCACATTGGGCCAGAGCCCAGGGGCGATGCGTTCTCTTCAATGCCAGCCAGCCAAAAATCCCTTATTTCTAAAAACACAATGGTTTTTATCAAACGTACTTTCCAGCCACCCATCTTTTGAGATGATTCTATTTTCCTCTCTAGAGATTACTTTTTCTTTTCTCTATCCCATTATTTTATATTCTTTCTCCTTTATCTTTTCATGTGAATCTCTTCTTTTTCTTTTGTAACCATATTTCTTTAATTTTCTTTTCCCCTTTTTCTTTCTTTCTCTTCAACTCAAATTATTTTTCTCTTAAAGAAACTGTATTATCTTTCAGATTTAATTCCTATCACTTACATGGGGGTCACTTAAATATAACAGGTGAGCCTATGGCAGTATTTTCTAGATAGCAGATCGCTGTTCGCCATCTCAACTTCACTTCTCTTTTCTGTTCATCATATCGGTAATAACATATTCCAGATTTGGAGAAAAGAATGAATTCCTTAAACCCCATGTGAAACACCCCACCCAACTCCAAAATATCCTGTTCCCCCTAAGTATATCTTTTTACTATTATCCACCTTAACTTCGAATTTGTATACCATTTCAGAAATTAAGCGATTGCCCTCCAATGGACATTCATTAGGAATTTTACAGTTACATTTTCTCACCAAATGTAGTTCACTATATTCAATCCTATTATTATTCACTATTTTATTTATTTTACTCTTATTAGAACCTATTATAGTATTACCTAATTACCTGTTAAGAGTCGCTATTTTCAAAACAAAAATTCAACAATAAATTTCAAAACAAAAATTCAACAACAACAACAACAACAACAACAACAACAACAACAACAGCGACTGAAGAAATCAATAACAACAAGTAAAGTAAAATAATCCCTAATTTCAAAAATGCCCAACGTTTATAAATCATTCATTGGCCGTTACGTGCTTAAGTTTGAACACATTTTTAATGTTTGGGTAACTATAAAAGCAGAAAAATATCAATAACAACAACAGCAACAGTTTATATATATATATATATATATATATATATATATATATATATATATATATATAATTACGTATATAAATGAATACGTTTTGAAAGCTGAAAACAACGCATTTTTTTAAAATATAAACAAATTTATTTGCTTATATCAGATATATTTCGATGTTAAACAGCCTTATCAATGAAGTGTCTGTTTTTTTCTTTCTTTTTCTTGACCGCATGGTGGAATTCTGCGTGCTAGAGTGGTAGTAGTAGCCAGATGGTCTTGGTAACGGCTCGATATCTATAATATAAAGCTGAATGTCTGTGTGTGTGTGTGTGTGTGTCTGTCACGAATAGGCTCCTATATGGTTAACTATTTAAAAAAAACTGATTACATATAATGATAAAAGATGTATCGAGACACAGGAATAGGTGTGTTTGATCTGGCAGAACCGTGGTTCATTAAAATTGTGGGGTCTGCGTTCGCGCCTGGTCCACAAAGTATGGAAATAAACGTTTACAAGTATTTTTGATATAGATGTACATAAGAATACTTTGATAAGTATGTTTTAACTTAAATAGGGATGGTATAATAAAATTGTGGGGTCCGCGCTCGCGCCTGGCCTCCAAAGAATGGAAATAGGCACTGACTTTAATAAAGATTTTTCATATCTATCTGCGTAAGTAAACTTTGATAATTATGTTTCAGTTTGAAGAAATATGGTATAATAAAATTATTGGGTGTTCGTTCGCACCTGACCTCCATAGAATGGAAATATGTCACAAAGTTTAACAAGGTTTTTTAATATAGATCCACACAAGATTGTGGTAAGTGTTTCAGTGTGAACAGATATGGTATAATAAATTATGAGCTTTATTTATTTTATTTTTACTTTCATCATATTTTGCTTTGGTTTTGATACCGCCAAATTCAACCCAAATTTACAACGCTTCTTTTTACTAACCTATCATACTTTCATAAATCAGAGTCCATTTTTTGTAGGCTGCTTTTGAACCCAGTCAACGACGCGTACTGTTGCTAGTTTAAAATAAAATAAAAACAGTCATCAGTAGGAGTGTCGCGCCAGCCGCGCAAAATTGAAATTAAGAGAGAAAAATTTTTTCTTCTTCCTTACCTCTATTTGAAGCGTTGTGTTAGTTGAAAATTGAAAATAATTACGTATATAAATGAATCCCTTTTTGAAGCTGAAAACAACGCTTTCTTTTAAAAATATAAACAAATTTATTTGCTTATATCAGCGACACTCCTGCTGATGACTGTTTTTATTTTATTTAAAATATCGAGCCGTTACCAAGACCATCTGGCTACTACTACCACTCTAGCACGCAGAATTCCACCATGCGATAAAGAAAAAAAAAAAAAAACAGACTCTACATTGATAAGGATGTTTAACATCGAAATATATCTGATATAAGCAAATAAATTTGTTCATATATTTAAAAAAAAAAGATGCGTTGTTTTCAGCTTTCAAAACGTATTCATTTCTATACGTAATTATTTTCAATCTTCAATTAACACAACGCTTCAAATGGAGGTAAGGAAAAAGAAAAAATATTTTCTCTCTCTTTATATATATATATATATATATATATATATATATATATATATATATATATATATAAAGGAAAGTGAAAGAAAATGTGTATATTATTGCATTTATATTGCCATTAACTTATCTTCTTGGTTACTTAATTTAATTTTAGTTCAATTAAACAAATATTATGGGTAGCGGGACAGCACTATTGTCAAAGGAAAAAATAAGGCGCATCCTTTTCTCCACTAGTCTGCGGGAGACCCCTGGGCATCATCGAAAGCCCACTTTACCCCCCCCCCCCCGATCAGAGTAGCGTGAGGTCATGGAAAGCAGGTGACTGATGGATTACGAAAGTAAACAGAAATAATCCTGTTCATGGTTTTGCATTCGGTTGTGCTGAGCAGAAGATACCTCTGGGCACAATGGTCAGGACAATCGCTCAGTATGGGCTCGGGCAGAAAGAAACTGCAACTTACTGTCTGTACAACTGCAAGGAAAGCTATGACGATACATCAAACTCATTATTTGAGAAACAGTATGAATAGAGTTCTGAATCAGAACACCTCGCTCGTTAAGGATTACCATGATAGACAGATGGCACCTGATCGTCATCGAACTAATCTTTGACAACCAGCAAAGAATAAGCCAAAGACAAAATGAACAGTTTTTTGTAAGTAATCCTTTTGTAAGTAATCCTTTTGTAAGTAATCCTTTTGTAAGTAATCCTTTTGTAAGTAATCCTTGACAAAATCAACAGTCGACGGTTAATGTGACGCAGCTGGATTTTTCGCAACTCGTTCGGCCATTTTGGTATTTTCGACCATTTTCTATCCTGCTTATCAGGCCTCTGCACTATGTACGATCGTAGTTTTGACGGTTGTTTTCCTGTTGATGTGGTACCTCCATTTTCGCATCATTTCCCAGCAACAGAGATGCCCCTTCCATGGGCAATTTTTCTACCACTCCCACTTCGATTGTCATGGTCGCTCCATCCGCTGTTAGCTGGATTAGGCATAATGGTATTTTTAGGTGCCTCCTCCTACTGCTTTGATCACTACCTGTTTTCGTGATCTCCTTAGCTTGCCACGTGGCAGTTTTTTCTTTAACATCGAGGATTGAGATGACCCCGTATCTCTCAGTACTGTAACAGGTATTTGTGTTTCCTGTTTTGGATAAGGCCTTTTCTGATGAATGATTGAAACGTGTGGTTTCTCCGATCCGTTACCACAGCTCCTTGTGGCTTAACCTCCACTGTCTTAGATTCAAGACCTGTCCAATTCTGGGATGCTATGTGTCCCAATTTTCCGCATCTATAACATGTCCTCCAGTCACCTTGCTCCGGTGGTGTTCGATTCTCTGCGCTTGTCTGAGTGCTAGTTTTCTTCTCCACCTTCATAGTGGGTCTTGATGGGTAATCTCCTCGACTCATGGTGTTGGGTCTAGCCTTCTCGCGCTTGTGTGTGATCATGTACTCATCTGCTAGGGCTGTCAGCTCGTAGCCCGTGTCCACCTTTTTGTCACTCAGATATATCCGTAACTCCTCTGGCATCTATTCAGGATTTCCAAGCAGACGCTCCTTATCCTTTGTAAATTCCACATAGGATTTGGTTTCCATTTTCTGCTGGTTTCTGAACCTTTGCCAATAAGCTTCTGGTACTAGCTCGAAGCTCCGTAGAATGGCCCTCTTTACTTCCTCGTAATCTGAGCAGTCCTCCACCGTCAGTGTTGCATAGACTTTCTGTGCTCTCCCAGTCAACACTATCTGCAGCAACATAGCCCAATATTTCTTTGGCCATTTTAAGTTTGTTGCCATCATCTCGAAGTGAGGGAAATATTCGTCGATATTTTCTTCTACAAACTTCGGTACCAATCTGACATGCTTTGTTAGGTCAAACTGTTCTCGGTTCATTTCCTGCTCGGTCCTGCTCAGTTTTAGCTCCTGAAACCTAATCTCCTGCTCTATTCACGCTAATTCGACTTTCGCCCAGATTCAAATTTTCTAGAGCTCTGTTAAGCAATTAGGCTCATTGTTTCAATTGGTAACTAATCGAGTATTTCCTCCTCAAACACTTGCTCGTTCACCGTGTGTTCAGCAATTGTTTTCATTATCGCCCCCTTTCTCATTGATTTTCGAACATCCAGTTCCTAACGTTCGCCAACTTTTAATAGTTTACCTTTCCTCATCGCTTCCATCTTCATCAAGGAAGGTTCATTAAGAAAATCCTCCATTTTCCCCCACCTTTGCCTCATATTGTAGTGGAAAAGGTGGAAAAAATATTCGTTTAGTTCAGTGGGATACTGACTCAACGGGGAAAATTTCTTTTTTTCCTCTTTCCCCTTTTTTACTGCTGCTAGTGTTCACTATGACCTTAGCATGACGTCACATTCACTCACAAAAATAACTTGATCTCGATATCGTCACAGTCTTTTCCGCTCTGCCATAGACTTACATCCACTGTGACTTGCGTACATCTATATATAATATATGCCGTATATATATATATATATATATATATATATATATATCTTAGAAAAATGCTAGCATGAAAAGCAATATTATTATTATTATTATTATTATTATTATTATTATTATTATTATTCAGATGCCTTAATTTTCATTATAGCATATAGTACATGCGTTTCCTTAAAATGCGTTGGATATATATATATATATATATATATATATATATATATATATAAATGAAACTCTTGGTTCGTTCGTAATTAATAGTCTAAATAACCACTGGACGGATGGCTTCCACATTTTGGTATAATATGTTTATGGTACGCATGCGTGTTTCTATATATCTCTTTGTAATTATAACATTATACATACTTTTCCTATAATAAATATTTGGTTTTCTTGGTACGGATGGGCCATTTTTTTTATTTGGGGACAATCATTTCACACCGCGTGTCATCACGTGACATCACTAAACGGAACTTTTATATATCAAATTGACTTTTTTCGTTTAAAAATGGAATTATTTCTCTTTCGTTAATATATATATATATATTTTTTTTTTTAATATTTCGTGTTTTATATATATAAAGTACAATTGTTGAATGTTATTTTCTTGATTATATTTGTTTGGGAGAAGCACAATTAAAAAAAAATAGATTTAAAAAATCCTTTTATTTAAAAAATACATGGAATTTAAAATATAAATATGGATAAATTCTTAACAATGGAGAATGGAACTACCCATTTAATATTTTTTTAGGTAAATGATATTTTGGCATATATATTCATATATTTATAAGCAAGTCAAAATATATTGATTTTCTTTATATTTATTTTAAAAGAAAACCGCTTTAAAGAAAAAAATATTGCATAATTTGCTATTAAACCTGTTATTTTTTAAAAATTTGGTATTTGCTTCTTTAATTGAAAAAAAATGGGGTTTGAATTATATTTTCAAGTAGTTATAAGCTTAAAAAAATAGTAAGGAATTATTAAGGTTCTGATCATCATTTTTAATGGCTACTTTGTGATACACCTATAGAACCTCTCCCAAACATACTGGCAATAATTTGGTTTCGTCCTTCCTTTCAGTGTTTCCAATAAGGAGGATTGATTTACTAGAATTTGTATTAGGAGCTGGGCACTTATTAAAATTATTTAATTGTTGAATTTTTTCATTTTGGTTAAATTTGTTAGTTTGCAATCGCTAAAAGCCCACACAAAAAATTGAACAAAGACAAAATTAAAAAGAATGGTACTCATGCAGAATTTAACCTCCGCCCCCCCCGCACCGGATTCCAATTAGTTTAGGGTTCGACCGGCAATCACCAGATTCAGCCGAGCGTTGTTCGAATGTTGAAACACTAAACCAACATTTTATTTATTTTTTTGCAGAATTAATTAATGATGGGAGTATTTTTTCCGTTTATTTTCTTAACATCTATTGACAAAAAAAAAAAATTTGTACATTTTCTTGAAAAAAAAATCTAACTTTTCTCTACTTTCACCTAACTATTTACAGGGTTTATATAAAACATTCAACTTTTCTTTTTGTAATAAAAATTCTGCTTTCAAAAAGAAATGTTTACTGCCAACTTTCTTTTAAAACAAAATTCCTGAAAAAAAAAAAAAAACAAACAAAAAAAACTTTCACCAAACAATTTATGGTAAAAATTCACCTTTTCTTGGGGGAAAAAACACATCTTTTATTGATAAAAAAAATTGCAAAAATAATAAAATAAATAAACAATACAAAATGCAAAAAATGCAATTTTTTATGAGGAATGTGTTCCATTTTAACAAACTGAGCAACAGCAACGAGTGGCCGGGTACGGCTAGTATATATATATATATATATATATATATATATATATATATATATATATATATATATATGTATATATATATATATATATATATACTAGCATTTCAGCCCGGCGTTGCCCGGGTGTTTGGATGTGTATGTTCCACAAAAAAAAGTGGTAGTCGGAAGGCAGGCTCGAACCCGTACCACAAAGGAGGAAAAGAACGGGGTAAAGCCTAACATTTATGCTGCTACGACCACCGCCAAACCGGAAGCGACATTTTTTAAAATTAAGGCTAGACAATCTAAAGGAGAGGATAACTTTAAAAAATATCGGCGAAAAAACTGACCCCCCCCTGTAGAAAAGTGCCTAGTTGAAGGGGAAGATATTAATGTTTTTAGTCAATTTTTCGATATTTGTCGTATGAAAGGTCGAACTTAAAAACGATACTAATCTTGGTAAAATCCGTCGCCTTTATTGAAAGTTTAAGGCAGACATGCAAACAGACATACATACATTTATATATTGGTAACTAAAAATTTCCGTCCCAAATTGATGATAAAGCTTGCCCCATCTCTGAATACCCTTTATGTAAAATTTCAAATATTTAGACCAGAAATTATCTGAGTAATTTTGAAGAGACCGCAGAGGTCAATTTTTTTAAACTTTGACCCCTATTATGACCCCTTAAAATTTATTGTTTTGGGCTCAAATCAATTTATTAAGTTAGATCCATGTCCAAGGAACCTATATCTAAAATTTCAAGTGCGTAGACCGAAAATTGCCGTAGGAGTTTGGTAGAGTTCTCAAAGGTCAAATCGTTGAACTTTGACCCCTTAATGGCCAAATTTCTGGCCAAAAACCGATCACATCAATTTTCCCAAATCTCAGCACCCTGTATATCAAATTTCGAGTCTGTAAACTAAAAATTGACAGAGTGATTGCGTAGGGAAATATACAGAGACACACACACAGACACGTTGACTTATATATATATATATATATATATATATATATATATATATATATATATATATATATACATACATATTTGTGTGTGTTTATGCGTATGTGTCTTAATTAAACAAGTTAAAATCTATTAATAAAATAAAATTTTAGTTGTCAGAGTTAGATCATCGTCTGACCAGACTATCTTGTAACCTTCCAAATGCGTCTGATGCCTTGCTGATTCTCTATCTTATTTCTGCATCAAGAGTGCCATCATTTGATAAGGTACTACTAAGACAGGCAAAATTTTTTATGACTTCAAGGCGCTTTCCACAGACGAAGATATCAGATTCCATATACACATCACAAGCGGAAGTGTACATGACTTGCTGTCAGTCCGAAGCATTCGTGAAGAGAGCCATGACTAGTTGCATATCTACTGAGGAGTGTGTCACCAGGTCAGCATCATCAGACTACAACAGCTCCCTAACAAGTCCATCACTAACAAGTGTTTTGGTTTGGAATCATCTGAGGTTGAACACATTTCCAGTTGTTTGAAGCACCCATATCACAATCGCGGAAACCATACCAGAGCACAGCAGTCAGATAAAGCAAAAACAATGTTGGTGCAGCTATATCATCCTGCTTCATTATATTATAAAAATGGGAATTCTTCTGAAAGCCGACCATTGAAGTTGACACAACCTCTTATACAATGATGAAGTTGCTTTGACTTTTCCATAAAAACAGGCGTAGGGCCAAATTTTTCCAGCACTTTCCAGAGAACCTTACATCAAACGCCTTGGTCACGTCCACAAACATCTGGCAACAAGGCATACGCTGCTCTATATATGTTTCCAAAAGCTGTCTAGCAGAAAACACCATATCTACGGTTCTTCGTCCACCTCTAAAACCAAACTGGGATTCCGAAAGGATATCAGGACATATATACTTCTCCAATTGGTTTAGCAAGAGCCGTGCAAATACTTTTCCAGCTACAGTCAGCAGTGAGATACCTCGATAATTTCCACAATCAGATCTTGCATCCTTTCCTTCGTACAACATAACCAGGATGGCATCTATCCAGTCTTGGGCAACCGTATGACAGTATCAAAGAGTGGACTGCACAATGTACATTGTGCATGTGCACCATGTTTCAGCAGCTCAACAGGAATATCATCCAGCCCAGGGGTTTTGTTTGAGTTTATCTGTTTAATGCAGTCGACTGTTTCCATGAGAGTCGGTTGAGCATCAAGTTCCGGACAAAAGGAACATTGATGGATACTTTCTCTTGTGGCAACATCAACATTGGATGGTTTGTGAGTGAAAAAGATCACAAAAGTGTTCATGCCATCGATACATAATTTCATCTGAAGTTTTCAGCAAGGTTCTCCCATCCTTTGCCAGAAGTGAAGAGGATTTCAAACCATAGGCCTGACGAAGCAAAGTGTAAAATATCTCTATGATTGTAGGCAATCTGTATCTCCTCGGAGAGGTCAGACCATCATTTGTTTTTTTATTTGGCACACACTCACTCCGTACAGAAGAGAAGTGGGCTGCGAAAGCTGGCTCGTTCAGATGTGAAGAGTTGAGAAGTTTCAAATAAGCTTTCTGCTTTCTATCAATTTGAGGCTTAATTTGATTGGAATTATCAGCAAACCAATCTCTATGTCTGGAAACCTTTAATCCAAGAGCTTCAATACCTTTTGGTATATTGTATCTCTTACTGTCTCCTAATCACAATCTGAGAAATCCATCTGGTTAAAAGCAGATTTCAAGGAACTTCGTACAACTGAATCTTTCAATTTGGAGACATCAATATGCTTAGACACGTTGACTCCATTGCAACGGCTTTTCTTGAAAACTGTGATTTTCAGTTTAGCTCTGACCATTAAATGATCAGTACCACAGTCAGCACCACGCATTACTCTAACTTTGCAAAAATTTCCAAGATCACCACGTCTACACAGTATGTAATCAAGCAAATGGCCATGTTTAGATTGAGGATGGAACCAGGTCTCCTTGTTTTTCTGATGGGAAAAAGTGTTGGTGATAACAAGATTTAGTTCACTGCAGAGATGGAGAAGCAGCATACCATTTGAATTGACTCTACCAATGCCATATGGACCCAACAGAGACCAAGTTTCATGCATTGAAGTCACAAAGAACCACCAAACTCTCAGCACATGGCAAACCGGTGATAACAGATAAAACTCACCAGAAAACAATAACAAAAACAATATCCTTGCAGATTTTAAAATCCGTCAGACAGCCCATTAGTTCTTCTTGGCAGGGTTACTTCTAATGGAAGGTTAAGTTTATTAAAGTTTCCACTACTTTCTATGTACAACTTCTCCCATTTTTTATTTATTTATAAATCTATTAAAGATTTTCTGCAAAATAAAATCAAAATGACATTTACTTTCTCATAACTCGACCCAATTTTTACCTATCATTGTTGTTGGCATAGTAACATAACGATGATTAGGAAATTTGGTTCGTTTAATGTGATATATGGATCGAAAGTATTTTGCCATCTAGTCTCTAGCCTTGTCAGCTTTTTATGGATTAATTCAATTTTTAGGGTCTAATTATCTACTTTACAACAAAATTCAGTTGTAAAATCAACGTTTTTTAAACTTTAGTAATCAAGTAAAAATGAAATTTTTATTTGATTAAATAATTCGAAATAAGGAAAAGATTTTTGTTTTAATTTAATTTTTTTACTGTGTAGTAAATATATTTTTTACTGTGTAGTAAATATATTTTTTACTGTGTAGTAAATATAACTACGAAATAGGTAGAAAATACAAAACAAAGTCCATCATTATGAATTTAAAAAAATGCATGGTATTTATGCATCTATGTTACCGCACTGAAATCGTTGTTTAGAAAACCATTCTTAACATGGAGAGGGGACGGTGTTTTGTAACTATGTTTTACTTTCACCAAACAATTTAATTCAAGAGATTTTGAAGTATTTAAACTCTCAAATTCTATAAATCAGTCAGCGTCAGGCTTTTTTTTCATCTATAATAATGGGGAAACATGTTTACTTCGCCATTTCAAGGAGATTTAGAAGTATTTAAACTGTCAATTTTTTGCTTTGATTAAAGTTTAAAGTCAAGCATTATTGTTCACTTAGCTATCTGAAGATGCGAAACACGGAATCTTTGGCCTTGTTAATATTATATTAAGAAAAGGGGAAACTAATCAGAATTAATCAGACAATCAAAAAAGCAATGAGAGAAATTTTGATGTTTATTTAAATAAAAAATGGTACTCTTGCAGAGAAAGGACTGTGCTGAAATAATAACCTTATTTCGAAATCCATTTTTAACATGGTGAGGGAGTGTTTTTTGTTTGTTTGTTTTTTGGAACTAATCTGTAATTTCACCTAGTAATTTAATAAATAAAAAATATTGTAAAAATTGAATTTAGTGATAAAAAAACTTGCAGGGTTCTCTCTCTACGTAAAACACTTACCCAAAAATAAATAAATAATAAAAATTATACGTGTATAAAAAAGGAAAAATAAAATAGCACAATAACATACAAATGATTTTTTCTTCTAATTTAATTTTATTTACAAACAAATAATAATTTTAAATTTTAAAAAGAATCTATTACGTTTATTTAAAATTTACACAGTAGAATCCTCCAATAAAAAATGTAGTTTTTATGAATAAACGTTAATACGTACCTACAGATTTAACCTATTTGAACAGAAAGTTAAAACTGCCATGCTTTTTTTAGCTTTCATTGGTAAGCAAGATTTCTTGTATCCAATCAGGAGGTGGCTAGGGTTTTCATCATCCAATCAAGATGTGGCTAGGGTTTTCATCATCCAATCAGAATTTTGCTAGGTTTTACATTACCAGTAAAACCAAGTTTTTTGTTTTGTTGTTTTATTATTTGAATCAAATGTTTAATTGCCATTTGGAATATTCCACTTTCCTTTTAAGGGATGTCAATTGTATAACAAATGCTGACAGCCCACTCAGGAACGCTGATCATGCAGTGATAATGGTCGAAATCGCCCTAAACTCTAGACCCAAAACTGAAGAGCCAGTGCTCAAAACAACGAGATATTATGAAAAGCTGACTGGAAAGCAATCAGAGATCTTATCAGAGATGCCCCATGGGGAAATATTTTTTCTCTTCCTGCTGAACAGTGCACAAATGAGATGTTCCCATGCAAAAATTTTATAGCAAGCCCCACTCTCCCCAATGGTTTACTTGCGCAACTGCCATTGCTCAAAGGCAGCATGCATATCGCAGATTTAACCGACATAAGTTCAGGTCAAACAGACAGAAGTATATAGAAGCTAGAAGTAATGTTAAGAAAGAAATAGCGACAGCTAAGAGAGAATTTACTGAAACCACTAAAAAAACGCATCGAAGCACAAAAATTAGGAATGCATGACTTCTGGAAAATCTACAACATGGGCAATCAACAATTCCCCCACTAACCAACAATCACGAGGTTGTTTGCTCAGCAACAATGCTTGCCAGTCGGTTTGCCTCAAACTCTACACTGGACCCTTCCAACCATCCCCTGCCTGACTTTCCTTTGCAGACAGACGCTATGCTAGACGATCTAAAAATCACCCCTGCTCAGGTGCATGCTATCATAAAAAACCTTGACACTTCAAAAGCATGTGGACCCGATCTCATCCCAGCTGCGCTATTAAAAAAGTGCTCAGCCGAAGTAGCTCCAGTTCTCTCCAACAAATGCCTTAATGAATCATGCTTTCCGGGCTGTTGGAAAACTGCTTCTGTGGTACCAGTATTCAAGAATTCTAGCGAAAGAACTGACCCATCAAATTATCGCCCCATTAGCCTCCTCCCACTTTTCACCAAAATATTTGAGACCATAATTAACCATGCTCTAGTCTATCACCTTACAGATGCTAAACTTCTGACTGACAAACAATATAGATTTAGACAAGCCCGTTCCACAGCAGATATGCTCTGAACGTATATACCATTCACTGGACAAAGCGGGGGAGGGCAGAGCGGTAGCTCTAGATATATCTAAGGCTTTTGACAGGGCATGGCATGAGGGTCTCCTCAGGAAAATTAGATCATACGGTATCACTGGTAGAATACTTAACATAATTAAGTCCTTCTTAGATAAGAGAAAAATACAGATTGTTCTCGACGGTTGTACATCTAAACAATATGATATAAATGCGGGAGTGCCTCAGGGGTCTATCCTTGGACCTCTATTGTTCCTAATAATCATTAATGACCTCCCCGACAAAATTGCCTCTGAGATGGGTATATATGCTGATGACACCACACTCTATAACAGGCATGACAAGAAAACAAATGAACATATATCTAAAGAAATGGCAAAAACACTAGAGGATGACCTCGAATCTGTAGTGGAATGGGGACAAAAATGGATGGTCACATTCAATGCTGCTAAGACTAAACTGGTTTCCTTCAATAATTACAAGAAACCTTCTCTGCCACCAATAGCAATGGCCAGTGACTCTATCTGAGAGTACATCTTTCAAACTGCTTGGGCTAACGTTCACAGGAAACATGAGTTGGAACAATTACATTGAAAGCATTGCCAGGGCTGCTGCGAAGAAGGTAGGCTCTCTCTCTACCGTGCTAGAAAACTACTAACACTCGAAAGTCTCCTGTACCTCTATAGGCCACCATTCGCCCATGTATGGAGTATTGTTGTCACATTTGAGCTGGTACATCTGCTACTAGTCTCTCGCTCCTAGACAATGTTCAAAAGAGAGTTGCAAATCTGATAGGCCCTGAACTGGCATTTAAGCTTCAGCCTCTGTTCCATCGACGAAATGTTGCATCCGTCTGCCTGTTCTACAAGTATTTTAATGGTGAATGCTCTGGCGAACTGCAGACACTTGTGCCCCCATGACGTAGACACCCTCGACAAACCCGACAGGCAGCTAAATCCCACCCCCACACAGTAGAGATCCCTAGATGTAAAAGATCTTTCTACTCCAGTAGTTTTTTCCCCAGAACCACTAGACTCTGGAATTCCGCTCCAGGTCCCTGCTTCCCCAACTGTAATGACATGCAGAAATTCAAGTGTAACGTGAACCAACATCTTGCTGCCCAAATCCCAACAAAGTACCCCAGTAGTTGTTGCCCCTGATAGTAGCCTCCTACACCAAAGTGGCAATGTGCCTTGTTTGGGGTAAAAATGCAATAATAATAATAAAAAAAAAAGATGATAAAGCGTAATAAAGTTTGCAATGCTCGAAGCGATAAGCGTAATAATATATAGATTACTTGTGAGTTATTTGTTTTATTTCTTAGTTTTTAATTATGTAATTCTAAGTGACTTTAAAGAACACAAACTGCAGTTAATAAGAAATTGTGGACTATTACTATAAGAAGAATTTATGTACTATAACAAAAGCATATTGAAGTATTTTATTTAATGTCCTTTCAGAATATAACTGATTATGTAAGCTTATCTCCAAAACACATGTAAAGGTTTTTTTGTTTTTTTTTTATACTTCTACTGTATAGACAAAACTTCAGAACACCATGCGACCCCTGAGCAGGACAAAGATTTTTCACGGAGTCCTAACAAGATAATTTCTAAAATAAATATGAAAAACATTAATTTCAAATTTTAACAGTAACTAATGATATTGTTTACAACCATTTTTTGTTTTTGATTAATCAAAAATTGTTGCATTTTTTGCTAATTTATTTTTTTATTTACTTTTTCATGAACCATATTGAAATTTTTACACCTGTAGTTTCGGGTAACAAAAGATCAATAATTAAATCTCTATAGTCATTCAATTTTTTCATATAAAGCGTAGAATTGTGTATCGTAAATGTGGAGGAGTCAATGAAGGGCCGAGATAATGAAATTGTGTACGGTGATTTAAATTTTCATTATATATATATATATATATATATATATATATATAAAGCTGAACGTCTGTGTGTGCGTGTGTATGTGTGTGTGTGTGTGTGTGTGTGTGTTTGGTCATGAATAGCCTCCTATATGGTTGACTATTTTAAAAAACTGATTACATATAATGATAGAAGATGTATCGAGGATCAGGAATGGGTGTTTGATCTTGCAGAATGGTGGTTCATAAAAATTGTGGGGCCTCCAAAGTATGGAAATAAAAAATGAAAAAACAAAGTATGGAAATAAAAAATGAAAAAACAAAACGTTTACAAAGATTTTTGATCTAGATGTACATAAGAATACTTTGATAAGTATGTTTCAACTTAAATAGCGATGGTATAATAAAATTGTGGGGTCTGCGTTCGCGCCTGTACTCCATGGAAATATGGCACAAACTTTAACAAAGACTTTTCGCATCTATTTGCGTAAATATACTTTGATAATTATGTTTCAGTTTGAAGAAATATGGTATAATAAAATTATTGGGTGTTCGTTCGCGCCTGACCTCCATAGAATGTAAATATGCCACAAAGTTTAGCAAGGTTTTTTAAAAGGGGTAAGGTCCACAATAACACCTTAACTTTAATCTTAATTCACGTTAGCTTTTATTTATTTTTTTGAGTTGAATCATATTGTGTCGAATAAATTCACTTCATAAATTCACGTTCTTATTAAAGTGAAAGCCAAAAAAAAATTAGTCGGAACTTTAGAGAATTCTCGACACAAATTTTGCATAACTCTGTTTTTTTCCTTCTCCACTTGCACGTGGCATTCTTTCGAAAATAGATAAATAGATAAATAATAAAAAATAAGAACGTTACTTGTTATCGTGTCAAAAGAAGGAAAAATCCTGTTCACGTGTTTACGTGCCTTTTTAAAAACATTTACATAACCTTTTTATTTTTATTTATATATCTGTTTAAGTTTTTTTTGTCAGTGTACTAGAAGGAATTCAGTTGATTACAACCTTTTCTGCGTGTTCTTTACATTACAATAGTACAACCTTGAATCCGACGACGCAATACTACACTGTTTAATACTGTAAAACTGAAACAAAGCTGTTCTGTTTGAAAAAGGCGCCATTTTCTTCTTATTCATATTTATATCGATTCTTTGCTTTAAAAAACTAAAGTAATTACGTGTTTACTTTTTTAATATCCCATTTTGTTGTTTCGGATTATTTTACTGAAGTAAGTAAAGCTTCATTATTTTTCAAAACTGTTTTTGTTTCTTTGTTTTTCGATATTTCGTCGATATTATTTAGTTTATTTTGTTTAGCAGAAAAGCCAACAAACGACTACCCGAAAAAATAAATATACAGGAAATAAATGTTACCATAGTCAATAAAAGTTCAGTTCATGTTGAAATAGTTTTTAATGCTCTTTACTTGAAATAATTTCAGCGAATCGAAATTAAAACGAAATTTGAGGCGATAACTACTGAAATGAATTCTTATATAAACTACACATGCCATAATCGAATATTCCTCAAGCACAAAATAACAGAAAACATTAAAATATTTTTATAAATATTCCTTACGTTGATGGAACTCTCTTAAATTGTTAACACAGAATGCTCAGGCGCTCCTCCTTCAAATTGAAAACGGGGCTCTCCATTTCAAAGTCGCTGCCATTTTGATTTTTTTTAAAACCGGTTCGTGAATTAAAAATGTTTTTTTTTCCAAACTACTTAAAAATAGAAACCAATGAACTTTTCTGACATAAAGTAGCTTTTATTGACTATGGGAACATTTATTTTTTGTATATTTATATTATTATATATATAACATTTTCTCTTTGTAAGGAAACATCATTTTGTTGGTCACTCTTGGCTACGAATGGAAACAAAGTTGATATAAAAAGTATATTTTCGCGAAAATTATATTTACTTTCATCATATTTTGACTAGGGTAAAATTTTTGAGTATCAACACCTATCTCTTTACAACCCCCTCCTTTTCATAACCTATCATACTTTCATCAATCACAGTCCATTTTCTGTAGGCTGTTTTTGAACCCAGTCAACGACGGGTACTTCTGCTAGTATATATATATATATATAGAGAGAGAGAGAGAGAAAGAGAGAGAGAGAGAGAGAGAGAGAGAGAGAGCCGGCCTTAGGCATAGGCAAACTAGACTAGGCAACCGCCTAGGGCCTCCGATTGCATAGGAATCATAAGAAAAAATTATATACATTATGCATAAAACAAAATATAGGATTTTAAATATAGGCATGTGATATCAACGCATATTTATGTGTATACTTAGAGTATAGCTACAACCTTTCGTATAGTATTGACAATTTCGGTCACTGTTGCATTGGAGAATAGAAGTTTTTCCACGTTGAAATTAATAAAAAAAACTACATGAGGACAACGATGACACAAAAACGCCTGAATAATCTGGCAATGATATCAAACGAGACATCGACCAGTCTCTGAATTCGTCACAATTTATTCAAGACAGGAAAAGTTAATTTTTGTTAGGGATTTGACATCCGTACGAATATGTTTGTATGAATTTCTGTTATTTGTTGATTTAGTTATAAATACAGATAGCTTTTAATAGATTGCGTAATTTTATTTTTTAGGTATTTATTTCTTTATCTTTCTATTTCATTATACAGTAAAGTACACGTATAATATTATAAAGTACATGCAGTTTTCACCTGGCTGTGTATTCATTCTGGTTTATAGGCGAAGAGATTGACTGAAAACATAGATTTCATAACAATTTTCCCACATTATTTGGGAAAATCAGAAAGAAAAATGCAATCTAATATTCTTCTGATTAGACGTACGTATTCCTGCATCATCTACCTTTATGAATATTTTTTGTCTCAATATTTTAAACTTTTTAATAAATCGTTCATCAAGTCTATAGATAAAATTAAGTTTTCAGTTAAGACATTCCAGTTAGCCTCCTTGGGAGAGTTGTAACTAACCCCATGATCAACATCCTATGTCATCAAGCACCATGGTAAATACAAATAAGCAAATAATCTCATCGCAATTAATCAAGAAAAAATGAATCTATTGAACAAGAAAGGGATTTTCCTAAAGTTGTGCAAAATTTTAAATCCTTTCTGTCTTTTTGTGCAGTAAATATTTGGGAATGTTAACAATTTGTTCATTAATTTCTTTTGTGTTTGTTTAGATTTTAAAATCTAATTTAAAAGTTGCAACGCCACCACCGTTCCAAATAATCCTATTCTTCTCCTTACTTTCTTTGGTGTATTTGGAAACAAAATAACATTGTAATTCTTTGTCCTTAAGGATCTTCCAAGCTTGGTAGAAAAAATGGCAGTATTCCTGGAAGTGAGTAGTACACCGGAGTTATGTCAGAGCATCAGTGATTCGTGCAGCTTCCAAAAGATGAAGCAAGACAAACATAATCTAATACCTTGTGAATTAAGAGAGAACATGTCGTTCTACAGAAAAGGTAAGCAGAACATTTTTTTAAGATTGGTTAAGTTAAGTTCTTCAAATGCCTTAAGTCATATTCAATTTGTTCATTGATTAACATACAATGACAACGATATGGCGTTTGGAAGAAATGCTTATAATCTGATTTACGTTTATTTAGAATTATAAAAACAATGGTTATCGCACCTAATAGACACAAAATATATTTAAAAAAGTATACTTGTATTAAGAAACGATCTTGTATACACGCGCACGCGCGCACACACACACACACACACACACACACACACATATTTTGGGCCGTAAGGGTTTTTATGTTTTTAGATATTATTTTCATTGTCTATATGCCTATATTTCTTTTCATCTCTATTGTTTTATCCAATATACCATATTTTCATTATATTTTTGTCGCATCATCATACTTCTTAATTGATACTTTCCATCATTTTCTACACACCTTTACCTTTAAACACCTTCATGTATTCTTCTACAGTGTTAGACCTCCATGCTATTTTAATCACCCTATTGTTCTTCTATAGCATCAACATACCCTCAGTTTTAAAACTGGCATGCTATCACCGTACTTTACATTTTATTACATTTTTCATCCTTTAGGTTTTATATTTTATGTATCTTCCTTCTATTTTATTTTACACCCAACTGTAACCTAAGCTAGATGTTGCATCTCCATCTTTTCTCCTTCACGGTAATGCCCGACCGCACGTTGCTAAACCAACCCTGCAGAAGTTGAACGAATTGGAATATGCAACTCTGCCTCAACTGCCATACTCTTACTTACCGACTACAACATTTTCAACAACTTTCGACAACTTTTTGCGTGAGAAATGCTTAAAAAACATAAAAACGCCTTCAGAAATTTCAATGCCACCAGAACGCAAGATTTTTACGTTACTGGCATATAAATACACTTGTTTTGCATTTGCAAAAGTGTGTTGATTCTGATGGTGATTATTTCGATCAATAAATTTTTATTTGAGCCGAGACATGTTCATCTGAATTCTTAAGTTAGGAACTGCAAGAACTTTCTTGTCAACCTGATAAAAATATATGAAGAAATTTATATTTACAATATATATATATATATATATATATATATATATATATATATATATATATATATATATATATATATAATTTAATTGAGGAATTTTTGAAAACTTTGAAGTGTCGAACACAATGATAAAATCATTGTTTATTGCTTTTTTTTGTAAGTCCTATATTTCGCTAATACATAGCCTCATCAGGGTCGAGAGTCCGGTTCGTGAATTTCTTTTTCTTTTTCTTCATTTTGGTGTTAAGGCGAAGAGACGAGAATTTACGTGTTAGTCCGGTGGTTTCAAGTGTGTAGTGAGATTTAAAGTAAAAGATGGTCACACTTTTTGAAGACACTTTTTTTTTTTTATATATATTTTGACCAAAATAAAAATATATTATATTTTTCAAACTCTATTATTTCGCGACAAAAACTAGTAACAAAGAACTTGGGTTACCTCCCTTACACCTTGTTTTTGTAAATATTTGTCCCTATTTGTTTATCTGTCCAATAAATTCCCTACTCCTCTCTTAAACTCCATCATTATTTTTTATGTTGTGTGTCTACCCCTAGACATTTTTCGTTTGCACGTAACATCGATGTATTATTTCATTTTGTCTATTTCAATTCATGTATTTTTCTGTCCACTGAATATAATGTAATTATTCTATCTATTCCGTCAATTTCTCTTCATGCATTATTTTATTCATTTCAGGTCATCTATCATTCTGTCTATGACATGCCATGCATTATTTTATCCATTACAGATCACTTAATGTCCTGTCCATTTGGGGTCACATATTATTTTATCTAATTCAAGTCATGCGTTATTCTCTCTATTGCAGTTGATGTATTATTCTAATCAATACAGGTTACTATTTCTTCGCCCATCCGCTTATGTACACTTCTGTCCATTACAGGTCACATATTATTCTGTACATTTCGAATCATTCAATATTGTGTATTATTCTGCCTATTTCATGTCATTAGAATCGCGTTTTATTTTTCCCATTTTATGTAATGTGTTATTCTGTCCATATCTAACCATATATTATTCTGTCCATTCCAGGTCATGAATTATCCTCCCCATTTCAGGTTATGTATCATTAGATCAATAACAGATCACATGCTCCTCTGTCCATTTTAGGTCGTGTATTATTATTACAGTAAATATAAATCACCTATTTTACGCCAATTTCAGCTCATGTATTATTCTTTCCATTTCTAGTATTCATCTGTTCATCATGTATTATTTTCTTCATTTCAGGTCATGTAGGCGACTGGAAAAACTGGTTCACTGTTGCTCAGAATGAAGATTATGATAGAATATTCAAAGAAAAGATGAAAGATTGTGATTTGCCAGTCGAGTTCACAATCTAAGAACTGCAGGAAGTTGAATGTGCAAATAAAATCGTAGAAGGTTAAGAGAAATAATATTCGCGTTTAACATGGAAATAAATTCATCATTAATATAGTGAAGAATAACATTCAATCCAGAAAGTCACCAAATTATGTTTTTCTCTCTTTATATAATATTCAGCAAAATGCTTGCTTTTGCTAGATTTTCATGGAGTTTCTTAGTTATGTTTTAATAGTATTAGCACGTGTATTTGATAACAACTGGTTAACAAGAGAAGTGAAACAATCATAAAAATACAAGTTATAAACCAGTATTTGGGATTTTGTTTCCTAACAGTTATTATAGGGCCCAATATTTGACAGAATAGATAAAAACAAACACAAAAAGGAAATATTGCAATAAAAGAAGGAAAATAAAGATGGAAAAGCATTTAACCTAAATTGTAGAAAACTTAAGTAATTGTTGATTTGCTGAGGAACAAAATTAACATTGTTAGTAAAGAATAAAGAATATTTTTTACAGAAACACAATTGTTTATGGAAAGTGTAAAACTTTATCTATCTATCTATCTATCTATCTATCTATCTATCTATCTATATATATATATATATATATATATATAGTTATAGTTATTTACTATAATAATTATTTTATATATATATTTATATATATATGTATATATATATCAAAATAAATATATATAATTATTTACTATAATAATTATTTTTATATATATATATATACATATATATACATACATATATATATACATATATATATACATATATATATATATATATATATATATATATATATATATATATATATATATATATATATATATATATATATATACATGGAAGTTTTAAAGGCCAAAGCAATGAGGAAAGGACCGGGATCATTTGGCTTTTAAAACTTCCATATATTGCTTCAAGCTAACTACCATTTACTCTTACATACATATATATATATATATACATATATATATATATATGTATATATATGTGTGTATATATATATATATATATATATATATATATATATATGTATATATACCGCATATCTATGCGACTGCTTTTCATACTTGTCATTCTTTCCTCATTCTGTGCAAAGATGGTATTAATGTAAAAACAAAATTAGATTGTGACTAGCATGCTTTATTTTGTGCCATTAATCTATTTCTAATATAGAGTCTGGATTTAAGTATAATCAAAATAGGGGAAATAATTTCTTTTAAACTGTATACAAGAAACATCATTTAGAAACAATTTATATTAAAAATTAATGTTTCATAATAAAAATTTAGTAGTAACAAAAGCCTAAATAAAAAGACTGAAATGATGCATTAAATCTTGTAATCAGAACTTAAATGACATTTTTTGATAACCTGACTAGATATCTTTCATAACCTAGTTTTAACATTCAAGAAATTTTTAAATATATTTGTACACTTGCTTCTAAACACATAAGGCCGGGAATTAGACTAAAAATCAGTTAAAAGACGATGTTTCATTAGGTACCAGAAATCCAACTTTTTGATGGAGGCTTCCTAAAACTTTAAGAGTATAGAGCCTGAAGAATTTTATAATAGAAAATACAGATATTAGTGCAATTTCTCGTTCTGCCATCTTTACTGGAACTTGATATAATTTTGCCATGATTAATACATGATCATAGCAAAATTATATTAAGTTCCAATATTCAGTAATCGGACTTCATTTTATATGGTTGTGTCATTTTCAAAAAACAGTCGCTGTGTTGCGCTGATGATCGAGGAGGAAAAAACGATTATTTCATTATTCAGATTTACCTTTACAGCCGGAATTCATCTAATCGTTCCCTTTCTGAGGACGTTTATGCAAACATTTATAAAAAACAGTGAATATAACATTTTGAATAAGATGTGTTCAAAATTTATTTCTAACATAAAATGAATTTTTTCCTTTTTGCTCATTAAATTAATTTATTTTTATTAATTGTAATCCACCTTAACAATATTTATCACTAGTTATCTCTTATTTTGATAATTCCATGTATTAATAATCTGTTTTAATGAAATACACGCACATTATATAATGATATTATATTATTATTAACACACACATTATATATATATATATATATATATATATATATATATATATATATATATATATATATATATATTTAATCGACTATCAATAATACATTAGATCAACGAGCGAGATTTGTCATGCTTCTGTGTAACCAATGGCTAATCAAATTATTTTTCAGCAGTATCTTATTAAGTAAAGTCAGTGTTTCCTCTCCTTTATTATAAACTGCACAAAAATCAGATTATTCAGTGTTTTAATGCACATATTAATCTATTGTGGTAAAGTAATATTGAATCTTAAATATATTTCAATGAGTTTTTTATTTAATCCTAATTAGTATTTACTTGTAAAGGAAAGAGAAATCTTCACTTCGTATTTCTCATGTACTGTTACTCATTGTGTTGTCATTGAGATTAACATAGGAACAGTTCTGTATGCTCGCTGCTTCGTTATTATACTAACGCTCCTTAATTTTTATTGGTTAAGAACAGTGATGGAGAAAGTGAGAGAGTGCAACAGATATTTTAAAAATGAAGCATTCTGATCGAATAAAACTATTCATTGATGAACACATCTATTACCAAATATAAGAAATGAATTCTTTCTTTCTGTTATTTAATCCGTTTTGGAGACACTTTAAACCAATTTTCATACTTAAAACACTTAAGGAAGTGTTTTCTTACCTAATTCGGTAGGCAAAGATAGTGCTATAACGAGGGATATATATATATATATATATATATATATATATATATATATATATAAAGAGAGAGAGAGAGAGAGAGAGAGAGAGAGGGAGAGAGAGAGCTCTATATAGAGAGAAATAAGAGGGAGAGTAACTATTTAGGTTGTTCAAATTATCAACCTCCGTAATATGGCGACTGACTGATTAAGTCAGCGGGAAAATTAGGACATAGCGACACTGCCAAGAAACCAAAACAGGTGGCTACTGCTGTTTGGCTTAGAGTTCTTGCTCTATGTCTCTTTTTCTATTCCGTTCTCTTTTTCAACTTAATGTGAATGAACTATTTATCAAAAACGGAAGGCAAAAGAAGAGCAATAACCAATAAAAATGCTGCAAATACGATATACCACCGGTGAATCTCGAAAACTTGTTATAAATTGTTTACCAGTTGTTATGCGTATAGTATTCATGAGTGGAGTGGATTTATGAGAATAAAAGCTACTCCGCTTTTGGATTAAATACTAACATCGAATAGTAATATTTTTTTCACGCACACACCGACATTTTTCATATATGGTTGATGAAACAGAAATATTTACTTTGTAGTAAAATAAGTTATTAACCACGAATATGCGGAAGGAAACTGGATCTAATTATATATATATATATATATATATATATATATATATATATATATATATATATATATATATATACATATAACGCAGATTATATAATAGGAATAGAAATACTGACCAAAACACACAGAATACTGTCGCAAATTCATTAATTCTTACAATTAGCATTGCCATTATTTATGGAAACTGAAACTCGACCAAATATTATAATCTGTTTCAATATTTTCTTAGCGAACATTTCTTTTTCAATTATTTCTTACAAAGGCGTCTTTTTTTTACTTTTTTATATAAAAATTTTTGATGTTATTTTTATTGGAATGTTGCTTTCTGTCTTTAAGTGCTTTCAGAAAAATGTTAGGAAAAACTGATTTAAGTTTTCCTTTAGGATTTTTTACTCGGACTACAATTACGAAATTGATTTCATAAATCAAATTATGTCACCCAATTTGTTCCAAATGAAAAAAGAGATAGAAACAAACAAAAACAAACAAAAACAAACAAAAACCATTAAAAGCCGAAGTTTTATGCGACCAACTTTACAGAATTCATCCACAGACTGAATGCAAACGATGTTTACTTGAATTATTTTGTTTATTTCTTTCTGGTGATTGTTAAACATCAAATTCATATTTTCATACTTTAAGATATAAACTTTGAACATTCTTTTTCAATGGATATAATATTGTAAAGATATTTTAAAAAGTAAATTTACTTTCTTGAACAGATTGTTGTTTAACTAAAAAAAAATAAAAAAAAAGAACAAACAAAAACCACTAAAAGCCGAAATTTATGTGATCAACGTTACAGTATTAACATATGTGTGCCTATATGCAAGTGTGCGTGTGTAGATGTGTGAGTAAACCTGGCGTTACGCTAAAATAATGCAATGGAATTGTTATGTATGTGAAAATTTAAAATAAATTTACTCGTGATATTTTGCTTTTTCTTTTTTTCTTGTTGTTTATTATTTTTGTTCATTCTATGTTTACACAACTTTCTTCTTCATTACAAATTATTTCCAAATCGAGACATAACATGTTATTCATTATGTATAACACGGAATTTCCTTTTCCCTCACCTAACATGCAATTATTCCCAATCATCGAAAAACGTTATTTGTTGAAAATAAAAAAGTTTATAGGAACGCATTTACCATACAGATACGAAATGCATAAATTTTCTCTTTACTGGATTCATTTATATATATTTTAATTTTTCATATATAGTTTTTATATGTCAATTATTTTATATGTTTCACACACACACACACACACACACACACGCGCACACACACACACATGCATTCATTATATGTGTCACATATATATTTTATATGTTCATGCAACATATATATATATATTATATGTTTCAAATATATATTTTTTATGTGTGTCACGTGTGTATATTTTATATATTTTACACATATTTTTATGTGTCACATATATGTATTTTATATGTTTCACACATATATATAGGTGTCACATATATATATTTTATATGTGTCACGTACATGTTTAATATGTTTCACATATCCATATTTTATATGTTTCACACACACATATATATTATATGTTTCACATATATATATATATATATATATATATATATTTTATCTGTATCACATATATATATGTTTTATATGTTTCACATTTATATATTTTATATATTTTACCTATATATATATATATTATATGTTTCACATATATATATATTATATGTTTCACATATATGTATATTATATGTTTTACATATATATATATTTTATATGTTTCACACACACATATATTATTTGTTTCATATATATATATATATATTATGTTTGACATAGATGTTGTTTTGTTTTGGTTTTAGCGATATGTTTTGAATGAATTCAATTATTTACGAAAGTGCATTTTTACCTATATGCGAGTTGGGAATAATTTTCCCTTTAACTAATTTGGTACCCCCACATGGGGAGCGGTATATATAGTATTTTTTAAATGTAATTATCCACTGACACGTGTTTCGCCGTCTACGACTCATCAGAGGGCTGTATCTAGCGTTTACATATATATATATATTATACACATATATATTTTTTATGTGTCACATATATGTATTTAATATATATATGTGAAACATGTAAAATACATATATGTGGCACATAAAAATATGTGTAAAACATATAAAATATACACATGTGACACACATAAAATATATATTTTTGTTTTACGCACGCACACATATATAATATTTCAAATATTAGATGTTTCATATATATGTTTCAAATATCTATATATATTATGTTTCACACACATGCACACACATACACACACACTCACACATATATACACACACAAACGCACATATATATATATATATATATATATATATATATATATATATATATATATATACCAGCATGGGTACCCGACGTTGACCGGGTCGACATAAAGTTCCGTTTTGAACACACTTATTATACTAAGGATATTAATCATTTTCTTCGTGGGTAACGTCGAGACACCCCCCAAACACATAAACAAAAATTTCAAAAATAAAAGAACAAATACAAACATGCAAATGTAATCGCCCAAAAAAGGGAGTACGTGATACCCTCTCCACCAGGTGAGATTATAACAATAGTAAAAATCATTTATTTATGGCCGTCCAAAATGGCTACTCTTAAAAATATGCGAAGGGAATGCGGTATTATATCGGAGCACACTTACACATTTCCTTTATCCTATCTCCTCCCTCTTTGCCGTCGATGGCCGTTCAACAGTCGACCGAAGTAAAAGATTCCTAAGGAAATATACAACCGGCGATGAATAGCTGTAAAAAAATAAAATAAAATAAAGATACGTTTTCTTGAAAAAAAAAACTAAATTTTTTCTTGTACTTACATCTAACAATTTACGCTTTTCATACACATATATTTACGTATTTTCTTTGGAATACATATATATATATATATATGTATATATATATATATATAAATATATATATATACATATATATATATATATATACATATATATATAAATATATATATAAATATATATATACATATATATACATACACATATATATACACATATATATACATATATATATACATACATATACACATATATATATACATACACATATATATATATATATATATATATATATATGTAAAATTTCTGTGCCCCCCAAAAGTTGACTGAACCAAAAGTCTTTAAAAAAGTAAAACTTTTATCTTCTCTTGAAAGAAAAAAACAACTTTTTGTTGATAAATATTTTGAAAAAAAAAAAAATAAACAAAACAAAATATATAAAATAAAATAAATAAAAATATTTTCAGTCCTTTAAAGGTAGGTTTTTGTTATTTTTTATTATTTACATTCGTATTTTTTTCAGGTTTGTTTGTTTTTAAACCGATGATTGCCGGTCCCGCCCGATCCATGCTTTACAGGTCAAATTATGCAAGAATATTTAAAAATAAAGCAAAACATCTTTCTGTCTGCAGGAAATTATTTTTCCACGCTAGAAACGTCTTGCGATTACCAAATTATTTTATTTGGGAAGAGTTTTTTTTTATCTTTCGAACTTCGGAACATATAAAAAAGCTAATCAGGGAAAATAACGCTACTCGTTTCATAAAAAAAATCGATGTCAGAAGTAATTCCCCCAAAAAGTTAATTAAATATATGATCAATAAAAATCGTAAGTATCATCGTCAGAGCATTGACGATGATACTTACAATTTTTTAAAAGCGAACCATTATAAGGTAAATATATATATATATATATATATATGTATATATATATATATATGTATATATATATATATATATATATATATATATATATATATATATATCTTTGTAAATTTTCCTTAAAACATCTTCTTTTAACCTTAAATTAAAAGCCAATTTAACTTTATGATTTTATTCTAATTTTTATTCTCAATTTTTCTTACTTTGTTTATCAACACCATAAAAGTAACTATTTTCGTTTATATTTAAATATTTTCCAGATACATCTGCCTTACTTAAAAAATGCTAGGTTTATTTTTCGGTCTTTAAAAAAACCCACTCAATATTTTTGCTGATGAGGAGACTTTGTTTTAAAAAATATATGTTAAAATTATTGTCCATGACTTAATATCTATCTCAATAAAAACATCGTTTCCGAAACGATCGTACAATTTATTAACTTTGTTGTGTTCCTTCTTATGAAACCGATTTTTAATTTTTAATTTTAATTATAAATTATCAACCATATTACTAAATATTAAAATAGCTCTAGGATACATATGCCTATTGAGCTTATTATATATCTGTAATACAAGGAGCACTGTTTTTTTCTTGTATTTTAATTACATTAGTGATTTTACTGTCACATTAAAATACACTCTGCTCTTTAGACTTCTGTTCTAATCCCCTTTATATTTATACATACATATATATATATATATATATATATATATATATATATATATATATATATATATATATATATATATATATATATATATATATATATATACACACACACACACACACACACATATATATATATATGTATATAATTTCTGTATCAAGTAAGGAATTTCTGTAAATTATCGATACTAGTAAAATGAAATTGACCACCCTAGCAAACTAGCTGAAACTAGCAAACTAGCTGAAAATGAAAAGTTGCATGCAAGGAAAATGTGATATAATTAATTATTTCATCAAAAGGAAAGAATTTCAGACAATAATAAACAATAATAAAAAATTTATTTCACGCTAGATTTCTGCTTTGTATGAATTTAAAAAAATTATTTATTGCTTTTTGTCTATAAATTTATTATTTCTTCGGTTATTAAAGATGTGTAACCGAAGAAAAAATAAATCGACGAAAAGAAATAATTTTTGTTTTTTAAATAGGAAACAGACGTGTGAAGAATTTTTTAAAAAAGAATTTGCGGTAATCTTAAAGATGCGCCATCCTTTGTTTACAAAGCCATTTGGCGGAAGTGACGTCCGACATATTTTTATCTACGGATACCAAAACCGTATAGAATGAACCTTTCTTATAAGTTTTATTCAAACAGTTTTTATTCGCATTTAATGGACTGTTTTTTTTTTATTGTTTTAATCTTTTTATCGAACAAAAATAGAACTTTTATAATGGAATATATATTATGGACTGTTTTTCAAACATCTAAATTTTAAAATTAAAGTTTTATTTGAAAAAAAAAGTATGACAAGGTGTTTTCAAAACTTAATATATACAAGAATTCCTTTGGCAGCGGCGAATCAAAGACAATTATTTTGGGAATATCATATATTGGATACGATTTTATTATGATGTTTTTATGATGTTTGATTAAAATACATGAACAATGAAAAAAAACCAAAAAAATTTCTTTAAATAAATTTTTTAATTTTATGTCATAAAAGATCCATAAAGTCTTTTTTATGTATGCTAAAATTTGTTAAAATGTTCAAATGAACAAAGACAATTATTTGGCGATTATCATGTATTGGATATTTTTATGATGTTTGATTAAATACGCGAGAAATGTAAAAAAAAAAACAACTTTTCTTAGTTTTGATTATTATAAATTATCCATAAAGTCTATTTTTTCTGTAAAAGTTTGTTGGAAAGTTCAAGTAAAGTTTATAATGTCATTGTAAAAAAAACACCTCTTTTTTTTTTTAAATAAAACTAACTTTAATTTCAAAATTTCGATATCGACGTTTACATAACTTTTTATTATAAAAGTTAGGTAAACGTTCATAAACATATTAATGGGAAAAAACAGTTCATAAATATAATAAAAAAAGTCCTTTAAGTTCAAATAAAAACTGTTTAAATGAAACTTAAAAAAAGAAAAATGTTCATTCTATACAGTTTTCATCATCCTTAGCTAAAAATATGTTGGGCGTCACTTCCGCCAAATGGCTTTGTAAACAAAGGAAGGCGAATCCTCAAGATTACCGAATTTGCTATTGCTTGAAATTTTACGGTAATCGTTTAATTAAAAAAGTCAGTTTAAAAAAAAATAAAAAATGTAAAAAAAAAAGTATTAAATACAAGTAAAGTTCAAAATTAAAAATAATATTTCTTGTGTGCGTGTTACCATAGCAACATGGCGGTTGATTTGGCGTAAGATTTGGATGTAAATAGCAATTTTCGTATATACAATGTCTTTTGAGGGTAGTTTCGTATAATTTTATTTGTATAAATGTTCACTTAGAAAAAAAATTAATACCCCCAAGATTAACAATAAATTATTGTCTTTCATTTGATGCTGAAAGGAAGACCATTGGAATCATCGTTTATGAGGAGTTTTGATTATTAGATTAGCCAATCAAAACTGTTCCTAGTGTCCACACACATTTTTGCTTTATATATATATATATATATATATATATATATATATATATATATATATATATATATATATATATATTACATTGCACATGGATAGCTCGCCGGATAGCTCGTGACAGAGATAGATTGCTAAAGTCTAGGGAGAGGTTCTTCTATTGAGTGATAAAACCCTTATGAATTGATTGATTGATTGATTGATATATTTACATAGGAGTCACCACTTTCCATGCCCAGAGGCCACTCGTGGAAAGCGTCGGGTGTACAGTAATCAATGGGACAATATATATGAATCATATATCTATCTATCTATCTATCTATCTATCTATCTATATATATATATATATATATATATATATATATGATTCATATATATATATATATATGAATCGTATATATATATGTATATATATATGAAATATATATATATATGAATCGTGTATATATATGAATCATATATATATATATATGTATATATATATGTGTGTATGAAACATATATATATATATATATATATATATATAATTTTATGGAAAAAAAATGAAATAATTTGTATATATAAGAAACATAATATAATTATATGAAACATATAATATATATATGAAACATTAAATATATATATATGAAACATAATATATATATATATATGAAACATATAATATATATATGAAACATATAATATATATATGAAACATATAATATATATATATATGAAATATAATATATATATGAAACATATGATATATATATAGATGAAACATAATATATATATATATATATATATATGAAACATATAAAATTGTTATGGCTTGCAATAAGCCACAAAGAAAAACGAACAACGGAATAGAGTTTAAACAATGTATTACAGGAACAACAACGTAAAAAGGTTACAACTGAAAAGAGTAATAAACGTCACCGAGCAGGCGAGGGTCGCTCTGGCGTTTAATCCACACCTTCCAAATGTCTTCCGCACAAGAACCGGTGGAATTTTGAAACTGCAAATATAATTCCTAGGGCCTCTTTCTCGATCTGAGAATAAGTCTTTTCCACTGGCAAGAGAGTCCGTGATGTGAAAGCAATAGGCTGTTTCGAGCCATCCGGCATTCGATGTAGCATGCACGCCCCGACGTCATATTGACTAGCGTCGCTAGCTACTATTATGTCCAACTGGGAGTTGAAATTGACTAGCGTCGCTAGCTACTATTATGTCCAACTGCGGCTAGGAATAGTTTTGAAGTCAGGATTCTTTTTGTTTCTTGGAATGATGTCTGGCAATCTTCTTTCCACTTCCAAGCCTTATCCTTTTTCAGCAATTCAAGTGATGCGCACAATTTGTGCATATTTAGGATGAACCCCTGGTAATAATTTGCCAAACCTAAAAAAACTCTGCAATTGAGTTATGTTTACTGGTGCCGACATTTCTTTAATAGCGGTCGCCTTATCTGGGTTTGGGCATCTACCATCTTTATCGATTATTTGACCCAGGTATTTAATTGTTTGTAAAAAGAACTTGCATTTATCTGCTTTGATCTTAAATCCATAATCTTGTATTCGACTGAATATTTGTCTGATATGTTTTTCATGTTCCTTCTTGAGTTTGCTCGCTATGATAATGTTATCAAGATTGCGGTTTCCACGCCAGGCAGCATAGTATCCATTACTTGCTGGAATATTGCGGGAGCCACTTGATACCAAACGCGAGTCTTTCGTATCTGTACAAACCCCGATGAGTGTTTATACGCTTTTGTCGTTTACCAGAATCTGTAGGTAAGCGTCGCTTAGGTCGATCTTAAAAAAAAAACTTGCCGCTATTTAATTTCGTGAACACTTCTTCTGGACTAGGTAATGGATAGTGAAAATCTTCTAAGGACCCGTTGAGTCCGGTCGCGAAGTCGGCGCAAACGCGAATTTTCTCGGATCTTTTCTTTACGTAAACTGCTATTCAATTTTAGCCAGTATACCGATGCTTTCTAATCTGTCTAGTTCCTGATTTATTTTGTTCAGGAAGCGAACGGGACATTACGTTTCTTTTTAAACACCGGTTGTGTGCCAGTTTTCAACTTAAAATCTGCGGCCATTTTTAGTACATCTCCCCAGGCCAGGAGTAAATACGTTTGTGAATTCTTTTTTTAAAAAGTTTCTCCGTTTCTGCTGGGCGGGTATCTATTTTCTAGCAGAATGTGGATATAGGAAGATCCCAGAGACGAAACTCCTCCATGCTGTCAGGAACGAACAGGTTCTCACTATCTTTTAGCATATACAATTTTAGTTTTTTTGTTTTCCCCCGTAAAGTGACGTTTGTAATTAATTCACCTTCAAAATGAATTTTTGTACCATTAACGGCCATCGCTGTTCTGTTAGTTTTTAACATAGTCGGCTTTCGTAATATTTTCCACGTTTTGAGATTTATTATTGAAAGATCCGATCCAGTGTTTAATTGGCGAAAATGTTAACCGTTACATATTTGTGTAGATTTTCATCTACGACGTCCTTAGTTCTGGTTTGATGTACATGGCTTCTATTCTGAGTTTTCCTACGGTGCGAACTTTTATGACCGATCTTATTGCATAAATGGCATATTTTTGTTAAAAATGGGAAATCCTTTACCCAATGTATTCCACCACATCTGAAACAAGCGCTCGGTGCTTTTAGTCTTTCTGAGTTTCGGTGGTTAGTGTCTGTGTGCCATTTCGACGGTTTTTTCTTAGTTACTTTTTTTATATTCGCGATGCCTGCTTCGATATTTCTTGCATCTCTTTTTATAATTTCTACTTTTTGACAATCCTCAGTTAATTTTTGAAGTGTTAAGTTCGGTTCATTTTCTAATTTTGTAAGGACTCTGCGCCTGATTTCCGCATCTTTTCCCGAGGTTAACCCTTGCGCAAACACAAGACATTTAAAATTGTCTGCTGTTAGTTCAGACAACTTAAAGTCATCACAGTGTTTGTTCACTACAGCTGCGTAGGTGGGAAAATCGTCATTATCGTCTTTTACCACATTCAAACATTTCCAACGCTTATGGAAAAGAGATGTTTTCGGCCAGAAAAGTTCTGTTAACAAATTTACCGTCTCATTGAATAATAAGATGTAATCCACGAATTTATCATGTTCAGCCGTTTCCAATTCTCGTAGTAGAAGTCTGGTTTTCTTTTGATCAGACCAATTGCTGCAGTCAATATTTAAAAATCTTCATAATGCCGAAAATACGCTGCGAATGATTTTTCCTCTTCCTCTTATTTAAAATTGTCTATCGCGGTCCATATTGTATTCTGAGAAAATGCTGAATTGCTTTCCGCGTTCGCATTATTTTTAACCATTTCTGTAAGCAATTCCTCTGTTCGTAATTGACGTTCGGCTAACTGTTTTTGAACTTTCTTTTGCTGTTCCCCAATTCGTATTTGACATTCCGCTAACTGTTTTTGCAATTCCATTTGCTGTTCAGCGAATCGTATTCGACGTTCAGTCCAGTGTTTTTCGGATTGTGACTGACGCTTTGCGGCATCGATATGCAACTTGGTCAAATGTTCCAACACTACTTTCAATTCGTCCATTTTGCTTTGCCAGCATTAGCAATTTCAAAACGTTCGCTGAATTTGACAAAACCGTTTTATTCTTTCTTATTTCTTCCTCCAGACAATAAAACGAACAGAAAAAACATAAATATATAAAAAGTTCATTTTCTAAAGAAAAAAAATCAAGTGTATATTTTTTCCAGAGAAAAAAAATATCGCCCGCTTTTAGCAGCGAAAACCACAAGTGACGAATTATTTTTCCAAAAGTATAAAAATTTACCTTTTTAAGTCGCGACGAACCTTTTTCTTTTTGCAAAAGTACAGCGTTATCTTTGAAAGTCGTGACAAACTTTTTTCTTTTCAACTCTTTTTTTTTCTGTAATGATCTGCGTTTTTTTTTTTAGTTACCGTGAACCTTTCAGTTGCAAGTGTTATGTTAGACACTTCCTTAGTCCGACATCGTTAGTATTTTTAGAATACTATTCCAACGCAAGTATTTTTTTTCAATGTCGTTAATGGTTTCGATTTTAGTATGCTCCTTGAATCCAATGTTGTCAGTGTTTAGTTTTATAGAACACTGTTTTTAAACGTAAGTACGTTCTCCGAATCGAATGTCGCCAGTGTTATTGCTTGCAATAAGCCACAAATAAAACAGAACAACGGAATAGAGTTTAAACAATACATTACTGAAACAACAACGTAAAAATGTTACAACTGAAAAGGGTAGTAAACGTCACCGAGCAGGCGAGGGTCGCTCTGGCGTTTAATCCACACCTGGGATCAAAAGGTCTATGGTTTATATAATGGATAGAACAGTCCATTTGGAGGGTGATTCCCCACAAAAATATATACATGAAGCATATAATATATGCATATGAAACATAATATATATATATATATATATATATATATATATATATATATATATATGAAACATAATTTAGGTATATATATATATGAAACATATAAAAAATATATAAAACATATAATATATATATGAAGCAATAAAGATGAAATAATGTATATATATATATATGAAACATAATATATACGAGGGGTGTGCAATAACTAATGCCCCTGATCCACTTCCAGTTGTCTGATCTAGCTTAAATTTTGCATATGCAATGATTTATATCTCTACGGGTTATGTGGCAAATTACAGCTCGGAACTAATTGTGATTTCTGTTTTGAACTGAGTCAGGTTTGAAATGGAGCCTGTTGAATATCGAGCAGTGATTCGGGTTTTGTATTTGAAAGGACGCACACCACAGGGACTTTTGATGAAATGAAAGAAACTTATGGTGATAATGCCCCATCATATGACCTTGTAAAACACTGACATCCTGAATTCAAACATGGCCGGAAGTCTGTAGAAACAGCTCCCAGACCAGGTTGCCCCCTCTTCTGCCATTTATGAGGCATCTGTCCGTCAAGTTGAGGCTGCCATTTTGGAAGATCGGCGCATTACTATTCGCCAAATAGCCCAGGATGTCAAGATTAGTATAGGGTCTGTGGAAATTATCATTCATGACCATTTACATATGCATAAGGTGTCTGCTAGATGGAGTCCCATGTTGCTCACACCATTCCAGAAGCGAGAACGCGTCGAGTCCTCGAGGATGAATTTGGAGATGTGCCAAGAAGATGAGTCAAAGTTTTTCAAAAGACTGATTACACAGGATGAAACCTGGGTTCATCACTATGATCCAGAGACCAAATGTAAATGCATTGGAAGCACTTGGACTCACCACCTCCAAAGAAGGCAAGGGTGCGGCCCTCCGCTGGCAATGTCATGCTAACAGTCCTCTGGGACCAGGACGGAGTAGTGATGACAAATTTCCTGACAACTACAGAAGCCTATTATGCTTCACTTTTGAGGAAATTAAGTGAGGCTATCAAAATCAAGAGGCGGGGCAAAATCAGCAAAGGTACCCTCCTCTTGCAGGACAACGCTCCAGTCCACAACTCGCATGTCGCCAGATCAGAAGCACGGGCGTGTGGTCATGACTCTCCTGACCTTGCACCCTCTGACTTTCACCTCTTCCCAGCCATGAAGTTGTTTTTGAAAGGAAAGCGTTTCCCAGATGATGCAGCCTTGATTTCTGAAGTCACGTCGTGGTTGGAGGACCAACCTGGGGTGTTCTACAAAAACGGTCTCCAGAGCTGTATCAAACGATGGGAGAAATGCATAACTCTGGGTGGTTCCTATGTAGAGAAAGACTAATAACTGTGCCAAGTTTCGTTGCTTTACTACTATGGGAAGTGGGTCAGGGGCATTACTTATTGAACGCCCCTCGTATATATATATATATATATATATATATATATATATGAAATATATAATATATATGTGAAACATTAAATATATATATGAAACATATAATATATATATGAAACATATAATATATATGAAATATAATATAGATATATGTGAAACATATAATATATATATATATATGTATATATATATGTATAAAACATATAAATATATATATATATATACATATATGTGAAATATATATAAATGAAATTTATAATCTAGTAAAGAAAAAAATTATGCATTTGGAATTTGTATGGTAAATGCATTACTCTGCGTTCCTATAAACGATAATTAGCCGCTTTTTACATTGCTCTTTAACGATTGGTACCTCAATTATTAACTACGATAATGTGTTAGAAAATCAGTTTACTTTTTCTTTTGAAATGAAATATGTTCTGACTTTTTGCTATCTTTCGACAACGCTCGTATATCTATAATTTCTAAAACTCACTTTATCTGTTGAAACAGTGGAGACAGACACACAGACACACACACACAGTATATCTACTTCAAGATGAAAGGCCGCAGAGCGGCGAGAGGTAAATAAATTATTACATTATTGTGAACCGTTCTTTTCTGGGGGTTTAGCTGGTATACATAGCTGCTTGGTGGTCCAAATTGAAATAATGCAACTTGACAGGCGTAAGTCGACTAAAGTGTTTATTTGCTCATGCGCAAATTTATACGCTAAAGTTGGTTCATTTTTAACTATTTCTTATCAATCTTACGATAGCTCAAACAGTAATAACTAAGACTGGATCGTTACATACTTCCGTTTCATTTCTAGCTGACAGTCATATTTTTCACTTTTTGAAATCACTATTGGGTACAATATAATATATAATAATCGATAGAGAATCGACTCTATCATAATAAATACGGAATCTGCATACATTAAAATATTATATTTAAGCGTATTTTACGACCGAGTAATGCTAGGTTACCAGTTAATATATATATATATATATATATATATATATATATATATATATATATATATATATATATATATACAGTGCCACGCAAAAGTATTGGATATATTTTTTTTCATAACTTTAATTAGGGTTCAAGATTTTACCTAAAATTTGGTCAGTATATTCCTATTACTATTCTAAATTATATTTGGAGTTGTAATTCCAAAATCAAAGTTTAGAAAGTTTATATTTAAGCAAAAATATGAGTTAACAAACGCAAAAGTATTTGATACACTTTTAAAAAATTCTTTTTCTTAAATAAATTTAAATGACTTTTGCTTAGCGTGTTGCAATAATGCAAACGAGTTATTACTGACCAATCAGAGAGCTTTATATTAAAACAATTTTATAAAATTCTTCCAGTTTGGGCTCACTACTTCAAAGTCAACCAATTCATTTATAGAAATGCCTAAAACTAAAGAGTTGTCATTCGTCAAAAAATCATTGATAAGCACAAAAAAGGAAAAGGGAACTTAATTTACCACTTAGTAAAGTTGGAAACGTTATTAGAAAGTTTAAAAACCCTGGTGAAGCTGTTGCAAATCTTCCAAGATGTGATCGGCCAAGAAAATTAAACGAAAAAAAAAATCAAGGTTGGTAAGCAGAAAGGTACAAAAACCCCTTTTCTTACTCGTGGTGAAATTCAAACCGACCCCAGAGAAGTTGGGATTGATGTGAGCAAGGATACAATCAGTAGAGTTCTAAATCGTGCAGGTTTTGTATCAAGGTCCACAAGAAAAGTTCCATTATAGAAGCTTAATCATATCAGATCACGTTTGAATTATGTTAAGACATATGGGGAATAACCCCAAGAATGTACTGGTGAACTAGAAATCATCAATGGTAGAATGAATGGATGTATGTACAAGGAGATTTTGGAGAAAAACCTAAAAAATTCCGTTGATTTGTTGGGACATAATAGCAATTTCGTGTTTCAGCAGGACAATGATCCCAAGCATACTGCCAAACTAACCAAAGCATGGCTTAGAAATAACGAAATTTTATTTGGCCCAGTCAGCCTCCAGATCTCAACAATTGAAAATTTGTGGAAAATATTGAAGATCAATGTTCACAAGAGGAATCCACAAAATATTCAACAACTAGAACAGTTCTGCAAAGAAGAATGGCGCAAAATACCTGCATATCTTTGCAAAAAACATGTGTGCAACTATAGAAAGCGATTGGAACCTGTTGAAGGCAATAAAGGCTATGCAACCAAATATTAAATCAATGTATCCAATACTTTTGCGTTAGTTGATTTATATTTTTCCTTTAATATAAACTTTCTAAACTTTAATTTTGCAATTGCTACCCCAAATATTAGTTAGAATAGTAATAGGAATATACTGACTAAATTTTAGGTAAAATCTTGAACCCTAATAAAAGTTATGAAGAAAAATGTAATGCATCTAATACTTTTGCGCGGCACTATATATATATATATATATATATATATATATATATATATATATATATATATATATATATATATATATATATATATATATATATAACAGACACGATTATTCCCGTCTACAAAAGACACGGAAAAACACATTAATCTAAAATGGCTACACTATCTTCCATGTAGCATTTTTTTGGCTTCTATCAATCGATGAATTTCAAGATACTAAATTCTACAATAATTCTGAGATTTAATTATTTCTTTTTTATCAGTTATTTTCGTTTTATCATTTCCTTTTCTTATCAGTCATCTAACACTGGATTAGTATGCAAATAAAGCTTCTTTTATGACCTTTTTGACTTCAGACACTTTGATACGCTGCTCACTGATTAACAGATTCCTATTGCAAACATAGTCAGAATGATTCTGTTAAAATTTGATATGGCTTCCCTCCTTATTCGCTTTGGCAAAAACATAGAAACCTACGCTTATCACATGTAGCAATACGACAGAAACTGTCGGGCTGCTTACTGATAATAATACGCAGATTTATTAATTTCTTTGAAAATTACACTACAAAACTGAATAATCACTTTCCACAGTGACATATTTATTTTGTCTTTAACGGATATAAGTGTAACGTTGTCGCTTAAACGGAATTCCAGTATCTCATCGATGTAGCTAGTCCCGAAAGATTCAATCCCTAGGCAAAATGACGTGGGATTGAAGTGGTTCGGTAATTGCTATGAGCCCTGATTGCATTAGTTACATTCACTAGTAGATATAAGGCGAGTGTATATGGGTGTTTAGCTGAGTAAAAGATTAGACGAACCGGCGAGGCGAGAATGAGAAATAATTGTTTTGGTTAAGATTTATTTCCGAGCAAAAGAGGAAATATCAATTCGCTTTAAGATTTCGATGGATGACAAAAGAAATTGTCAGCTCAAGAGAGTTGATTCGCTGACACTGATTAAGTGCTATTTGAAATCATCTTAGGAAAAATCTGGGTCATGTTAGTCAGTCTTGGATAAACGATTGATCAATCATCTTTCAGCTAGAATCGATGTGGCATGATTTAATTAAGAGAGGGAAGGAAATCGCATGCCTAACCACATATAAATGGCACCGCACAACTGTTTGTCGTCAGTTCGTCCGTGAGATCGGTTGAACTAAGTTCAAGAGTTCAGGAGACAAGCTCAATTTAGAGTTTAATCCGGCGTAGTAGATAAGTTTCGCCAAAGATGGACAGATCAAGATATTCGGAGATTCGTGAAAACTCTCTAAACAAAATAGCAGCTCAGAATTCCCACGACGGGGACCGTCGTTACTTACTCTTAACGACAAAGATATTTTTCTGAACTATTGAAAAGAACGTTAGAAAGTTTAGAGCCGATAAAAAAAAATCCCGAATAAAGTGAAAAAAAATTAAGTCAAAACCCGATTTCATAATAACGTATAGGAGCGAACAAACCCCTCTCACGAAAAAACAAAACAAAAACAATAAAAACCGAGAAGGAGAGAAATTAACAGCCGTTACTAAGCGTGCTGTCTCTTCTTTTATGCATTATGTTTTCTTTCTTGTTATCTATTGCTATTATATTGTTATTATATTGGTGATTGTTTCATATCATATGATATTGTAATTATATTGTTGATTGTTTCATATCATATCATATTGTTATTATATTATTGATTGTTTCATATCATATCATATTGTTATTATATTGTCGATTGTTCATATCATATCATATTGTTATTATATTTTTTTACATGGGAGTCACCACTTATCAAGGCCTGAAGGCCACTCAGGGATAAGGATTATTGCGTGTACAGTAATCAATGATATAGTATTGTAGTAATCATTAGTATTGGGGGTTTTGAGAGAGTGTCTTACTTAAGGGGGCGGTTTCTCAGGAGTTTGTTTATGTTGGACTTGAAGACGTCCAAGTTATAGTCAGGTGGGAAACAGGCAAGCGGCAGAGAGTTCCACTGGCGTGCAGTTCTAAGAAAGAAGCTTTGCTCATGGAATCTACGTTTGGATTGAGGCACAGATAAAGAGTGGGGAAAATTATTGGCATTAGTTTCAGCCAGACGGGTGTTTCTCGTGAAAGATTGGCGAGGGGACGAGGGATTGGAGCTCAGACGAGCACCTGCCATGGAAATAGCGATAAAACAAAGACAGGCTTGCAACGTCTCTTCTGTAGGAGAGAGGTTGTAGGGAAGAGAAAAGGGCATCCCCCACTAAACCGCGAAGTCTATTTTGTACTCTGTCAAGGCAGGATAGGCTGTTTTTAGCAGCTCCTGCCCAGATGTGGCAGCAGTACCCCATCCTTGGACGTACTTGGCTTTTATATAGATAGAGAATTGAATCAGTAGTGGATCTTCTGGAGCGGTAGAAGGACCCCACCATTTTCCCAACATTTGGCAACAGATTTGATGTACGTGTTCCATTTCAGATCAGGAGTAAAGGTCAAACCAAGAAACTTGTCAAAACATGGAGCCTCTCCAAGACGAGAGCTATCCATTTCAATTGATGCCAGATGGGTATCAGAGCGTTGATGATGTTAAAGATAGAAGCTTGATTTTGGATGCATTAAAAGTGACCAGCCACCTCTTCCCCCATTGTATCACGTGCTCAAGATACGAGGAGAGAGAATTAGGGAGAAATTTGTCATTTACGGCATTTGCTGTGTTACCATAGATGGGTGTATCATCAGCATAGATGTCAACGAATGATTTAAGTATGTGTTTAGGGAGATCATTGATGTAGATCAGGAAGAAAGTTGGGACCAGGATCGACCCCTGGGGGACTCCAGCATTAATACTGTGGGCCTATTGTTGATTGTTTCATATCATATCATATTGTTATTATATTGTCGATTGTTCCATATCATATCATATTGTTGTTATATTGTCGATTGTTTCATATCATATCATATTGTTATTATGCTGTCGATTGTTTCATATAATATCATATTGTTATTATGTTGTCGATTGTTTCATATAATATCATATTATTATTATACTGTCGATTGTTTCATATCATATCAAATTGTTATTATATTGTCGATTGTTTCATATCATATCGTATTGTTATTATGTTGTCGATTGTTTCATATAATATCATATTATTATTATACTGTCGATTGTTTCATATCATATCATATTGTTATTATATTGTCGATTGTTTCTTATCATATAATATTGTTATTATATTATCGATTGTTTCATATGATATAATATTGTTATTATACTGTCGATTGTTTCATATCATATCATATTGTTATTATATTGTTGATTGTTTAATATCATATCATATTGTTATTATATTGTTGATTGTTTCATATCATATATTGTTATTATATTGTTGATTGATTCATATCTATCATATTGTCATTATATTGTTGATTTATTCATATCATATCATATTGTTATTATATTGTTGATTGTTTAATATCATATAATATTGTTATTATACTGGTGATTGCTTCATATCATATAATATTTTTATTATATAGTTGATTTGTTCATATATCATATTGTTATTATATTGTTGATTGTTTCATATCATATTATATTGTTATTATATTGTTGATTGATTCATATCATATCATATTGTTATTATATTGTGGATTTATTCATATCATATCATATTGTTATTATATTGTTGATAGATTAATATCATATCATATTGTTATATTGTCGATTGTTCCATATCATATCATAATGTTATTATATCATTGATTGTTTCAAAGCATCCGATATTGTTATTACATTGTTGATTGGTTCATATCTTAGCATATTGTTATATTATTGATTGTTTCATATCATATTATATGTTCATTATATTGTCGATTGTTTCATAACATATCATATTGTTATTATATTGTTTATTTTTTATATCATATCATATTTGTTATTATAGTTTTTATTGTTTCATATCATATCATATTGCTATTATATTGTTGCTTGTTTCATATAATGTCATGTTCGTATTATATAGTTGATTGTTTCATATCATATCATATTGTTATTATATTGTTGATTGTTTCATATCATATAATATTGTTGATTGTTTCATATCATATCATATTGTTCATTGTTCCATATCATATCATATTATTATTATATTGGTGATTGTTTCATATAATATCATATTGTTATTATATTTTTGATTGTTTAATATCATATGATATTGTTATTATTGTTGATTGTTGTATATCATATCATATTATTATTATATTATTGATTGTTTCATATAATATTATATTATTATTATATTGTTGATTGTTTTATATAAAATCATATCGTTATTACATTTTGGGTTGTTTCATATCATATGATATTGTTATTATATTGTTGATTGTTTCATATCATATCATATTATTGATTGGTTCATATAATATCATATTGTTATTATATTGTTGATTATTTCATATCATATGATATAGTTATTATATTGTTGATTGTTTCATATCATATCATATAGTTGAGTGTTTCATATCATATGATATTGTTATTATATTGTTGATTGTTTCATATCATATCATATTGTTATTATATTGTTGATTGGTTCATATCATATCATATTGTCATTATATTGTTGATTGTTTCATATCATATCATATTGTTATTATATTGTTGATTGGTTCATATCATGTCATATTGCTGATTGTTTCATATCATATCATATTCTTATTATATTGTTGATTGTTTCATATCATGTCATATTGCTGATTAGTTCATATCATATCATATTGTAATTATATTGTTGATTCGTTCATATCATATCATATTGTTATTATATTTTTGATTGGTTCATATCATATCATATTGTTTATTGGTTCATATCATATCATATTGTTATTATATTGTTGATTGTTTCATATCATGTCATATTGCTGATTGTTTCATATCATATCATATTGTTATTATATTGTTGATTGTTTCATATCATATCATATTGTTATTATATTGTTGATTGGTTCATATCATATCATATTGTTATTATATTGTTGATTGTTTCATATCATATCATATTGTTATTATATTGTTGATTGGTTCATATCATATCATATTGTTATTATATTGTTGATTGTTTCATATCATATCATATTTTTATTATATTGTTGATTGTTTCACTTAACTGAACATTGTTTCAAATATAACTGCTTGTCAGATCAAAAGAATGGATCGTTTTATTGTTTTACATACTTATCATAAGTTGCAAGTTGAAGTAACCCCAAATGATATACAGAAGCAATGTAATCATATTGCTATTATATTGTTGATTGTTTCATATAATATCATGTTCGTCTTATATAGTTGATTGTTTAATATCATATCATATTGTTATTATATGGTTGATTGTTTCATATCATATCATATTGTTGATTGTTTCATATCATATCATATTGTTATTATATTGTTGATTGTTTCATATCATATAATATTGTTGATTGTTTCATATCATATCATATTATTATTATATTGGTGATTGTTTCATATAATATCATATTGTTATTATATTTTTGATTGTTTAATATCATATGATATTGTTATTATTGTTGATTGTTGTATATCATATCATATTGTTATTATATTATTGATTGTTTCATATCATATTATATTATTATTATATTGTTGATTGTTTTATATAATATCATATCGTTATTATATTTTTGATTGTTTCATATCATATCATATTGTTATTATATTGTTGATTGTTTCATATCATATCATATTATTGATTGGTTCATATAATATCATTTGTTATTATATTGTTGATTATTTCATATCATATGATATAGGTATTATATTGTTGATTGTTTCATATCATATAGTTGAGTGTTTCATATCATATGATATTGTTATTATATTGTTGATTGTTTCATATCATATCATATTGTTGATTGGTTCATATCATATCATATTGTTATTATATTGTTGATTGTTTCCTATCATATAATATTTTTATTATATTGTTGATTGTTTCATATCATATCATATTGTTGATTGGTTCATATCATATCATATTTTATTATATTGTTGATTGCTCAATATCATATCATATTGTTATTATATTGGTTCATATCATATCATATTTTATTATATTTTTGATTGGTTCATATCATATGATATTGTTGATTGTTTCATATCATATCATATTGTTATTATATTGTTGATTGTTTCATATCATGTCATATTGTTGATTAGTTCATATCATATGATATTGTAATTATATTGTTGATTGGTTCATATCATATCATATTGTTATTATATTTTTGATTGGTTCATATCATATCATATTGTTGATTGTTTCATATCATATTGTTATTATATTGTTGATTGTTTCATATCATATCATATTGTTGATTGTTTCATATCATATAATATTCTTATTATATTGTTGATTGTTTCATATCATATCATATTGTTGATTGGTTCATATCATATCATATTTTATTATATTGTTGATTGGTTCATATCATATAATATTGTTGATTGTTTCATATCATATTGTTATTATATTGTTGATTGTTTCATATCATAACATATTGTTGATTGTTTCATATCATATCATATTGTTATTATATTGTTGATTGTTTCATATCATATCATATTGTTAATATATTGGTTCATATCATATCATATTTTATTATATTTTTGATTGGTTCATATCATATGATATTGTTGATTGTTTCATATCATATCATATTGTTATTATATTGTTGATTGTTTCATATAATATCATATTGTTATTATATTGTTGATTGGTTCATATCATATCATATTGTTGATTGGTTCATATCATATCATATTGTTATTATATTGTTGATTGTTTCACTTAACTGAACATTGTTTCAAATATAACTGCTTGTCAGATCAAAAGAATGGATCGTTTTATTGTTTTACATACTTATCATAAGTTGCAAGTTGAAGTAACCCCAAATGATATACAGAAGCAATGTAACCTATGGAAAACACAGGAGAATACATATATTTTAAACTTTTAACACAAATCAAAAACTTTGTTTTGTTTTGGGGTTATTCATGTTGTCTATTTCATTCATCATTTTGTTGCCTTATTTTTATCATGTGCTCATATTTCCCTAATTGATGAGTCTACCGGGCAACGTTGAACCATGCTTCTCGACTAAATCATGAAACAACGTGCGGAAGATATTGATCGGTTAACTAACGCGTTTCGTTGTATGTTATCCAACCTTTTCCGAGGAGTGGATTACATCGACATGGCATCCGTGGGAACGGGGAAAATATGAAGATGCCACATCAACGTACGCCGGAGATACCAACTTGGAATTATAGGAAAGCATCCACCGGGGCGTAAACACGACGGTATCTTGCTGATGACTGAGAGAACGGAGTCACACACACACACACACACACACACACACACACACACACACACACACACACACACACACACACACACACACACACACACACACACACACACGCACACACACACACACACACACACACACGCGCGCGCACACACACACACACACACACACACACACACACGCACGCACGCACGCACGCACGCACGCACGCACGCACGCACGCACACACACACACACACACACACACACACACACACACACACATATGTTTATATAGGAGTCATTTTAGTTTCTTTTCTAGTTCTTAAGGGAGATAAACTATGAATTATTACACTGGATGAATAAGCATTTTTCTGTGATTAGTTACAAAAGTTCATTATTCTGTATAGTGTAGCAGAGTACATTCCAAATTTACAATTTTAAGTACTTTCATTTTGGTCAACAATGAAGTATATATTAAAATTATTTTGGTGAAAATTGTGTAACTTCCGAAGGTTGTTATTGCTAATTCATTACATAACAGTTAAACACATGTATTTGTACTGCCTTTAAAAATTACGTGTATTAATAATATTATAATTGTCGCTGTATGTCTTCAAGAACATGTATTGTTATGGTGTAGGATAAATAGTGATAACTATAACCGTTGTTATGCAGTAGTAATAAAATTGAAACAAAACATTTTAAAAAATAGTAGGAAAAATGATTATGGGAAAAATAACTTGTCTGCGAATAAAACACGCATGAGGAAATATTCGAGTCATCATCCGTTTTAGGTCAGTGTCCGACTATTTGTTATGGTGAAGTGAGAGAAAGAGTCCCACTATTTGTTGTAGGGAAGTGAGAGAAAGAGTCCCACTATTTGTTATGGTGAAGTGAGAGAAAGAGTCCGACTATTTGTTGTAGTGAAGTGAGAGAAAGAGTCCGACTATTTGTTATGTTGAAGTGAGAGAAAGAGTCCCACTATTTGTTGTAGTGAGGTGAGAGAAAGGGTCTCACTATTTGTCGTGGTGAAGTGAGAGAAACAGTCCCACTATTTGTTGTAGTGAAGTGAGAGAAAGAGTCCGACTATATGTTATGGTGAAGTGAGAGAAAGAGTCCGACTATTTGTTGTAGTGAAGTGAGAGAAAGAGTCCGACTATCTGTTGTGGTGAAGTGAGAGAAAGAGTCCGACTATTTGTTATGGTGGAGAGAAAGAGTCCGCATATTTGTTATGGTGAAGTGAGAAAAAGAGTCCGACTATTTGTTGTGGTGAAGTGAGAGAATGAGTCCCACTATTAGTTGTGGTTAAGTGAGAGAAAGAGTCCGACTATTTGTTGTGGTGAAGTGAGAGAAAGAGTCCCACTATTTGTTGTAGTGAAGTGAGAGAAAGAGTCCGACTATTTGTTATGATGAAGTTAGAGAAAGAGTCCGACTATTTGTTGTGGTGAAGTGAGAGAAAGAGTCCGACTATTTGTTGTGGTGAAGTGAGAGAATGAGTCCCACTATTAGTTGTGGTTAAGTGAGAGAAAGAGTCCGACTATTTGTTGTGGTGAAGTGAGAGAAAGAGTCCCACTATTTGTTGTAGTGAAGTGAGAGAAATAGTCCGAATATTTGTTGTGGTAAAGTGAGAGAAAGAGTCGGACTATTTGTTGTAGTGAAGTCAGAGAAAGAGTCCGACTATTTGTTGTGGTGAAGTGAGAGAAAGAGTCCGACTATTTGTTATGGTGAAGTGAGAGAAAGAGTCCCACTATGTGTTGGGGTGAAGTGAGAGAAAGAGTCCGACTATTTGTTATGGTGAAGTGAGAGAAAGAGTCCCAATATTTGTTGTAGTGAAGTGAGAGAAAGAGTCCCACTATTTGTTGTGGTGAAGTGAGAGAAAGAGTCCCACTATTTGTTGTAGTGAAGTGAGAGAAAGAGTCCGACTATTTGTTGTGGTGAAGTGAGAGAAAGAGTCCCACTATTTGTTATGGTGAAATGAGAGAAAGAGTCCCACTATTTGCTGTGGTGAAGTGAGAGAAAGAGTCCGACTTTTTGTTGTGGTGAAGTGAGAGAAATAGTCCCACTATTTGTTGTAGTGAAGTGAAAGAAAGAGTCCCACTATTTGTCGTGGTGAAGTGAGAGAAAGAGTCCGACTATTTGTTATGGTGAAGTGTGAAAAAGAGTCCGACTATTTGTTATGGTGAAGTGAGAAAAAGAGTCCGACTATTTGTTGTGGTGAAGTGAGAGAAAGAGTCCGACTATTTGTTATGGTGAAGTGAGAGAAAGAGTCCGACTATTTGTTATGGTGAAGTGAGAAAAAGAGTCCGACTATTTGTTGTGGTGAAGTGAGAGAAAGAGTCCGACTATTTGTTATGGTGAAGTGAGAGAAAGAGTCCGACTATTTGTTATGGTGAAGTGAGAAAAAGAGTCCGACTATTTGTTATGGTGAAGTGAGAGAAAGAGTCCGACTAGTTTTTGCGGTGAAGTGAGAGAAAGAGTCTGGCTATTTGTTGTAGTGAAGTGAGAGAAAGAGTCCGACTATCTGTTGTGATGGAGTGAGAGAAAGAGTCCGACTATTTGTTGTTATGAAGTAAGAGAAAGAGTCCGACTATTTGTTATGGTGAAGTGAGAGAACAATCCGACTATTTGTTGTGATGAAGGTAGAGAAAGAGTCCGACTATTTGTTATGGTGAAGTGAGAGAAAGAGTCCGACTATTTGTTATGGTGAAGTGAGAGAAAGAGTCCGACTATTTGTTATAGTGAAGTCAGAGAAAGAGTCCCAACATTTGTTATGGTGAAGTGAGAGAAAGAGTCCGACTATTTGTTATGGTGAAGTGAGAGAAAGAGTCCGACTCTCTGTTGTGATGAAGTGAGAGAAAGAGTCCGACTATTTGTTATGATGAAGTGAGAAAAAGAGTCCGACTATTTGTTATGGTGAAGTGAGAGAAAGAGTCCGACTATTTATTGTGGTGAAGTGAGAGAAAGAGTCCCACTATTTGTTATGGTGAAGTGAGAGAAAGAGTCCGACTATCTGTTGTGATGAAGTGAGAGAAAGAGTCCGACTATTTGTTATGGTGAAGTGAGAGAAAGAGTCTGGCTATTTGTTATGGTGAAGTGAGAGAAAGAGTCCGACTATTTGTTATGGTGAAGTGAGAGAAAGAGTCCCACTATTTGTTATGGTGAAGTGAGAGAAAGAGTCCCACTATTTGTTATGGTGAAGTGAGAGAAAGAGTCCGACTATTTGTTGTAATGAAGTGAGAGAAAGTGTCCGACTATTTGTTGTGGTGAAGTGAGAAAAAGAGTCCGAATATTTGTTATGGTGAAGTGAGAGAAAGAGTCCCACTATTTGTTGGGGTGAAGTGAGAGAAAGAGTCCGACTATTTGTTATGGTGAAGTGAAAGAAAGAGTCCGACTATTTGTTGTTATGAAGTGAGAGAAAGAGTCCCACTATTTGTTATGGTGAAGTGAGAGAAAGAGTCCGACTATTTGTTATGGTGAAGTGAGAGAAATAGTCCGACTATTTGTTGTGGTGAAGTAAGATAAATAGTCTGCCTATTTGTTGTGGTGAAGTGAGAGAAAGGGTCCGACTATTTGTTGTGATGAAGTGAGAGAAAGAGTATCATTATTTGTTACGGTGAAGTGAGAGAAAGAGTCCGACTATTTGTTGTGGTGAAGTGAGAGAAAGAGTCTGGCTATTTGTTATGGTGAAGTGCAAGAAAGAGTCCGACTATCTGTTGTGATGAAGTGAGAGAAAGAGTCCGACTATTTGTCGTTATGAAGTGAGAGAAAGAGTCCGACTATTTGTTATGGTGAAGTGAGAGAAAGAGTCCCACTATTTGTTATGGTGAAGTGAGAGAAAGAGTCCGACTATATGTTATGGTGAAGTGAGAGAAAGAGTCCGACTATTTGTTGTTATGAAGCGAGAGAAAGAGTCCGGCTATTTGTTATGGTGAAATGAGAGAAAGAGTCCGACTATTTGTTGTGGTGAAGTGAGAGAAAGAGTCCCACTATTTGTTATGGTGAAATGAGAGAAAGAGTCCGACTATCTGTTGTGATGAAGTGAGAGAAAGAGTCCGACTATTTGTTATGGTGAAGTGAGAGAAAGAGTCTGGCTATTTGTTATGGTGAAGTGAGAGAAAGAGTCCGACTATCTGTTGTGATGAAGTGAGAGAAAGAGTCCGACTATTTGTTGTGGTGAAGTGCTAGATAGAGTCCGACTATTTGTTGTGGTGAAGTGAGAGAAAGAGGGAGAGTCAATCAATGTGCCTGAAAAGTTGTCATCTCAGCTACTGAATTACACTCGGTAAGTCTTGCCGTTGGTGTCGTGTATCCCCTTCTCTGACGAGAGTAGTTCTCCGTGCATTTTATATTTCTTTGGCGTCTTCTAGATGCTTGCAAAAATAAGTTTTTTTTTTAAATCGAGCTGTGATTGATCAAAAATTCATATTTTTAACAAAAGAAAATAAACGTGATTTCAGCTACTGCAAAAAAGAAAATAAACGTGATTTCAGCTACTGCAAAAAAGAAAATAAACGTGATTTCAGCTACTGCAAAAAAGAAAATAAACGTGATTTCAGCTACTGCAAAAAAGAAAATAAACGTGATTTCAGCTACTGCAAAAAAGAAAATAAACGTGATTTCAGCTACTGCAAAAAAGAAAATAAACGTGATTTCAGCTACTGCAAAAAAGAAAATAAACGTGATTTCAGCTACTGCAAAAAAGAAAATAAACGTGATTTCAGCTACTGCAAAAAAGAAAATAAACGTGATTTCAGCTACTGCAAAAAAGAAAATAAACGTGATTTCAGCTACTGCAAAAAAGAAAATAAACGTGATTTCAGCTACTGCAAAAAAGAAAATAAACGTGATTTCAGCTACTGCAAAAAAGAAAATAAACGTGATTTCAGCTACTGCAAAAAAGAAAATAAACGTGATTTCAGCTACTGCAAAAAAGAAAATAAACGTGATTTCAGCTACTGCAAAAAAGAAAATAAACGTGATTTCAGCTACTGCAAAAAAGAAAATAAACGTGATTTCAGCTACTGCAAAAAAGAAAATAAACGTGATTTCAGCTACTGCAAAAAAGAAAATAAACGTGATTTCAGCTACTGCAAAAAAGAAAATAAACGTGATTTCAGCTACTGCAAAAAAGAAAATAAACGTGATTTCAGCTACTGCAAAAAAGAAAATAAACGTGATTTCAGCTACTGCAAAAAAGAAAATAAACGTGATTTCAGCTACTGCAAAAAAGAAAATAAACGTGATTTCAGCTACTGCAAAAAAGAAAATAAACGTGATTTCAGCTACTGCAAAAAAGAAAATAAACGTGATTTCAGCTACTGCAAAAAAAAAAATAAACGTGATTTCAGCTACTGCAAAAAAGAAAATAAACGTGATTTCAGCTACTGCAAAAAAGAAAATAAACGTGATTTCAGCTACTGCAAAAAAGAAAATAAACGTGATTTCAGCTACTGCAAAAAAAAAAATAAACGTGATTTCAGCTACTGCAAAAAAGAAAATAAACGTGATTTCAGCTACTGCAAAAAAGAAAATAAACGTGATTTCAGCTACTGCAAAAAAGAAAATAAACGTGATTTCAGCTACTGCAAAATGCATGAGAAAAAGTTGTCACAGATGCAGCATTATCCGCTCTGTTCTACCACCTACTCCAGCTGCTGAAGCCATGCTGGTAAGAAGAAATAGTACCCCAGGAGAACCATCATCACTCTAAGAAAAAGGGTGACCGCAGCGACTGCAATAAATACTATGGAATATTCCCCATCAGTGTTGTTTAAATGTCTATGCCTGTGTTGTATTCAACAGGCTGCAGTTGCTTGCTGGGTGCGATCTTTTCCTATGATAGCTCTAAGAAAAATACCATGAACAGATTCAACTGCTGTACATTGTATTCATCGACTTGAACAAGGGCTTGTCAGCAAGAAGAGAATCTGTTGCAGAAGATTGAATATCTTCCCAGGATCCTAAGAATTATCACATCTTCTCATAAAAACATGCAAGACACTGTACAGTACGGCGGCTCTTCTCCGGATCCTTTACCATTTCTAAAAATGGATGAAATAAGGGTTCGTATTCACTCCAAGATTCTTTGGCATCATCTTTCTCACTGCTCTTTTCTGACGCCTTCTGCAGACCAGAGAACAAAGCTAAGAGTTTTTTTTATTATTTTTAAATTTAAGAGTAAAAAAATGTAAGTATTTGTGCAATATTTTGTAAGATATCCAATAGTTTTTGTTGCAAAATCGATACTTTTAAATAGCCTATATTCTTTCAATCAAAAATATAAATATATTTTTACAAAACATTAAAACAAGGAGTTCAATGAGTGAAACAATGGTCATATTTGCCATTAATTAATAATAAGCACATAACGACAACGTAAAAAATCAAATGTGAAAATCAGTTAAAAATCACACTCCATCCAAAAAAATGCATACGAGAAAAATGCAAGCAACATGAAATGTGCGTATAAAGTAAACAATAAATAACACATGTGAGATATTTATTGAATTATTATAAGTTTTCTTTCTTTTTCTTTTTTTTTGTTTAATCACGCATTACGAAAGAAATGAGATGGGTAACCGTTTGTAAATGTCTTTTTTGACAAATTTGGAATAATATGCAATGGACGTCATGTCAATCAAGAAACAGTTTTTTTTTCTGGCTGGCGAAGTTCATTTGTCAAATATAAAATGCTTTTATGTGGCTATGTTTAATGAAAGCTTCATCAGGAGCTAAAGGCACAAATGTCCAATAAATAGTAGAAAAATTATACAAATAAACAAAATATGAGTTTATCGACTTCATTTAATTTCCATTTTTATTTGTAATCTTTTAATGATTCTCATTTTATTTATTTCTTTTCTTAAGGTATTTGATCTGTCTTATCTATCGGTTTCTTTCAAGCTTGACATGTTGTTGACATAACAAACATCTGTTGAATGATTGCAACGATGAATTCTGGTTTCCTTCTGACATGCAGATTATAAAGGAAGGGAAAAAGAAAATAAATTGAAAGAGAAATAAGCAAGATATATTTTTTATTTTCCAAAATGTTTTGTAAATTATAATTAGCTCAAACACATAGTTTTGAGGAAATCAGCATGTTGAAACGTCAACATTGACAATGCACGAAAAAAGAAGCTATACTAATAAATATATTTGTTTTACTAATAACAAATTGCATCGGATAAATACATATCAAATTCATTTTTGAGGAATAACTTTGTATTTTGTCTTAATCGTATCTTATATGATTAATCATATCTTATATGATTAATCATATCTTATATGATTAATCATATAAGATATGATTAATAGTCAAACTTTAAAAGTAAAAGCTGGATGAGTGTTAACTTTATTAACAACATCATGCGTAATTGCAATGACTAGTTTTTTATTTATTGGTCTAGAAAATGCACGTAACTTTATGGTCTGTATCATAAATACGTGAACAAGCATTATATATATATATATATATATATATATATATATATATATATATATATATATATATATATATATATTTATCGGGGTTGTTATTTTCCACAGGTAAGGTAACCAGTGAAGTACAACAAGGTTAATACAAGAGTGCTCAATACTGAAGAAGAGCAGAATATACTTTTAATTTGTTTTTACATAACCTGTAATGTGTTGCTACACAGTCTTGAGCATGTTTCGATCTTAGTGACTAAATACTAGAAGATCGAAACATGCTCATTACTGCTTATGTAAAAACAAATTAAATGTATATATATATATATATATATATATATATATATATATATATATATATATATATATTACTTATTAATATTTTTTACCAAAATTGACTAATGTTCATATACCAATAAAAATCCAAATAAATTGACTCAATTATTAAGCTCCAGGATTATCAGTTCTTATAGCCAAGCATTCATATATTTTCAAAAAATCAAGACAATAAAATGATCATATTGTGTATTTTCATATTCGCTACAATTGTTTCGTGACCATTCAGACAATTTCAAATTTTATGGACTTCAAAAATATGCCAAAAATAGCCTTTCAGATGATGAAATACACTATTTATACATATAAGAACACATTTCTAATCCCTATTTAAGAGATCAAGCAGTTGAACCTACTTCCATCCCACTCTTCCAAATTTTGTTTAATTATTAACTGTCTGTACCAGTCTGCTTTTTAATAAAGCTGCATGCAGTTCGCAATCATCATAGGGTAATGGCCAACCAACTTCCACATACAAAGAAAAACTCTCTCTTGGTTAGGCCATCCTTGGCTTCAGTGATCTCATTTCCTCATTCAAACATCAACTTTCCTGCCTTATTGCACTGTAGTCTTAATCCCAAAGCCATTTGGTTTTACCGTCAGTCCACGTTTTGACATGATCTCTCACCCTCTCCACAATCACCTCGGTTTCGTCCACCAATACATCATCGATGTAAGAGCAGGTTCCCCTTTTCACCACATCATTTTTAGTCAACTCAATCTTAAGAAATGCCATCATAATTTTCGGTGCAGAATTCAGTTCAAATCATAATCTGGTCAAACAATAAACATTAACTTTTATACTCTACCAATCGATACTGCCGTAACTTTTTGTCTACATGAATTTGAAGGTAAGCCGACTTTAGGTCCACGATTTTAGTTGCCCGTTCCATTCTTCTCTAGTCCCTCATGACTTCTTCACACACGTTGATTCCATCTTTTGTGTGACAAGCTACACACTTGTTCCAATCCTGAAAATCCAACATCGGTCTAACTTTTTTCCTGATAGGTGGACCACAACCATGAGTGGCAAAATTTCTTCAACCTTCTCTGACCATATTCCTTCGTCTGTCCACCTCTCAACTTCCTTTTCAAACTGCAATCCTATATCTCTTGTTAGCCTGCTTTTGTAGCAGCTAATCCGATTTGTCAACACAGGTGATTCTGTGGTCATTTATCATCATCAAAGTAAGCTCGAAAATCTTCATCAGACATGAGGTTTTGACGGTTGGCTGATGTTGCTTCTGGTTGCACTTTATTTCATTCTTCACCTGGCCTTTAGCAATGGTATCTCATCCCAATCGGTCTATCACATCCAGGCTCAGTACCACGTCAATTCCTACAATAATACAGTACCATCACTCTTAGTCGCAGTGGCATATTCTTCACCATGATCTTAGCATCAGCCTCTCTACAACATTTCTTTCTCTGCCATCTACTGCTCTAATGTTGCTGGTTCCATTCCAAGATTTGGCGACATTTGTAGTAACAAGTGTTGCTGTACAGCCAGTATCGACAAGGGCTTTAGCCCCTTCTATTAATAGTGACCACTATCTGTGGCAACAAACTCACGTGCCTCTCCAGTATAAAATGGGTGACTACTGGCGCAATAGCCCCCCTTTACTCGTTTCCCGGAAGCAAAGAGCAATTCCTGCTAAGATGCTCAACCTGACCAAAAACAGATAATGTCTGGTCGCGGTTCCCTACAGTCTCTCATCAGGTGGGGTCCTTGCCATCCGAAGCATTTACTGGTAAATCTACAACTTTGTTTCGTTAATGTTTGCTCTTCTCTGCTTTCATCATTTGCCGTAGAGACTGCAACTGCCCCCAGTTCACTGGGATGTTTTGCCAGCACTCTAGCATGCCTCAAAATCTCCTCCACCTCCATGGTTTCAATTTCAGTAAGTCACTGCAGTTCCATGGAGATGCGGTTAGGGAAACCACTTATGAAAGCTAGTTTAACAGTTTTCTCAAGGCTGCATCCTGTATATCTAGCCAATTTGCTGTATATACATCCACCGATTTTCCGGTTCAGGTAACTGAGCTTATAAGCCTCAAATGCGCTCAAATGCGCTCTCTGAAAATGCAGTCTTTAATCGGTTTTCAATACTCTCAGCAATGATCTAATCCGTCTCTCTGATTTCTAGATATACCGCTAGAGCATTTCCTTCCAAATACATTGAAATCAATGTGGCTATGTCTTCACTCCTACCACTTACTTCAGCTTGTTAAGCCATGCGACCACATTGCCTTCTCCAGTAAATGGCCTCAGAATGTTGTTGCTTAACTCACTCGTTCACCCATTTTTGTCATTGTACCAAAATAGCTTGCAGTTAAATATGTTGGTATTATCAGAAAGTAAAGTCCAAAGAAAGAATTCCCAACCGTTATGTTCTCCTTCTTACAATTCTCGTTATCAAAATCCGGCTCACGTCTGACATTCTGCTAAAGGGCCCAAAGCAATAATTCTCAACTGTTACATTCTCCCTCTTGCAATTCTAAGTATTAATCTGTCAGAACTTACTTCTGCCAAAGGGACGCTCTCTCTCTCTCGCTCTCTCTCTCTCTCTCTCTCTCTCTCTCTCTCTCTGACATTGGAAAAACCGACTGCATCTTATTTGCATATTTCCCCCCAAATCTCGTTACCCCACGTGACCACCAGCAAGCAATAGCAAGAGCGGCCATTTTTTCTTCCTTTATCCTAAAATGGACGGTACGTCGAACAAGTTTGTACTACTTTTTAATCACAATTTTTCTTCTCTATATTATTTATTTAATTGGTTTATTTTCTAAAAACTAAACTACATCCTCAAATTCTAGTTAAAATTTATATATCCCAACTATATTCGCTTCGATCCATTATAGTTTTTTATCAGTTTTTGTTTACATCTACGATTTCATGTGATTTTGCTTAATATTTTATTTCTTAGAAAGAAATTGTAATTAAAAAGTTAATTAAAAAAAATATTAATAAAAATAAACTTCACTTCAAACTTGTCATTAATTTAAATTTTAAATTTATTTTTTTAATTATTATCATTATACAAGTAAACAATTTTATTATTTATTTTACCTTCAATAACATTCTTAAATTCTTAATGTTGTAAGGGAGATAACTTTGTTTATTAAATTTTCATCAATTTAACAATTTCACTAAGTTTTATGCATTCATATTTTAATATTTTGATTTTAGTATTTAGTAATCACCCTCATTTAATCTTAAACTTATGATTTTAACATTAACTTCTTCATACTAATCTCAGTTTAATTTCACGTATATTTTGGACTTTATATTTTTATTTAATTTATTTTACTCCATCTAAGCCTGTCAGTCACAATATCTTTCAGTCATTTAATTTTAGAATTTTTTCCATTCTTGTGCTGTGGAAATGACTCGGGTGTAATTTTATTTTCCATACGATTACTAAAACCAAAACTACTTCTATTTCTACTATTTGTAATTATTTTATTTCCTATAAGAGTTGAAGATCTTTTAATTTATTGCATAATTTTAAAGTTTTTAAAATTTACGAATTTTCTTTACACATTTATATTTCACCCTCAATATATTCTGTAAATTTTTCTTCATAAATTTATTTCAATCAGGTTTCAGGCATGATAACAAGAATTTATTCCCATGAAGAGAGCTTTGTATATCATCTAACTTTTTGTTTAAGATTTCCTCTTTATAATTCACTGTGTGATAGGCTTCAAATAAGTACAGATTACATCTTTTTGATTTACTTGGTTTATACGTTCTAGCCTTATCTACTATTGACCATTTTAATTCAAACTTTTTTTTATTTTTACGTAGTTCCCTAACCCAATCACCTAATTCGGTTGTGTTCCTCTTTTTATTTTTAATAATTATTTTTGTCCTATCCTCATTTCTATCATTATTCGGTTCATTTTCAGGTTCAAATAAAAATGATGCAACATGGTTTCTGAATTAATCTTTAAAAAACTTTCCATCCGCCTAGGTATATCTTTTATTATTATTCACCTTAACTTCACATTTGTATACAATGTCAGAAATTAAACAATTGCCATCCAATAGACATTCGTTAGGTATTCTACAGTTACATTTTCTCCCAAAATTTTGTTCACCTGATTCAATCCTATTATTATTAACTATTTTGTTTATTTTACTCTTATTAGAACCTATTATAATATTACCTAGATTGGCAATGGTTGAGAATGAAAGTTTAACTGTGTTCTTATTAATTATTTTACTTACTCTATTTTCTTTAAAAATGTAAAAAATAAGTTCATTAAAAATATTTTAATTTTCTTTCTAGTTTTTTCTGTAATTTGCTTGAATTAACTAAAAATGTATAATTTTTATATAGCCCCACATTTATACCCGGTATTTTTTTTAAATATCTCCTCCAAGTCAGTTATCTGCGCGAGTATTATTTAGTATTTAGAAAATTAAATAAATAATTTGGAGAAGAAAATAATTACTTAATTTAAGGAGGATTAACATTATATTAAGATAGATAACTGGTTGAAATATAATTTAAAAAGTAGAAATACGAAAATAGGGCCATTTATAAATTCTATGGCTAATGGAAAATAATTAAACAAAACTTGGACGAGTAGGTAGAGGTAGGTTCAACTGCTTGATCTCTTAAATAGGGATTAGAAATATAAATATATATTGTCCGACTAGTCACGAAACAATTGCAACGAAAATTGAAAATACACAATATGATGCTCTCAGTTTTTTTATTTTATTGTCTTGATTTTCTTAAAATATTTTATATATATATATATATATATATATATATACATATATATATATATATATATATATATATATATATATATATAGCATGACAATAGGAATGAACTTTTTATCCAATAAAAGCAAGTGTAAACTTCCACCCTATTATAAAAATATTCATAGGCATATATATATATATATATATATATATATATATATATATATATATATATTTATATATATATATTAATGGTTACAAAATAAAAAAGCTCAATACAAACACAATAAGGAGTAGAGTTTGTGATAAGGAAAAGAAATAGAAAATGTAAACAATAAATTCACAAACAAATTTATTGTTCGACAGAATACCCCAAAACATTGGTGTTGCAGTATTCTGTCAAACAACAAATTTACTTGTAAATAAAAATTTATTTGCAAACTTACTTGTAAATTTAACGTGTAAATTAAACTTTAAAAGTAAATTGATTATTCGACAGAATATTCCAAAACATTGTCTTTGGAGTATTCTGTTAAACAATAAATTTACTTATAAATTTTAATTTACAGTCTTCAAATTTTTCTTTTAAGTGAAAGTGTCTATCTGTGTACATTTCCATTCACAATATCTCTGTCAATTTTCAGTCTACAGACTCGAAATTTGATATACGAGTACTGAGATTTAGGAAAATCTTTGTAATCGGTTTTCGCCCAGAAATTTGTCTGTTAAGGGGTCAATATTAAACGATTTGGCCTTTGAGAACTCTACCAAACTCCTCCGACAAATTTGGGTCCAAACAATTGAAATTTTAGATCTAAGTTCCTTGGACATGGATCCAACTTAATAATTTGATTTGAGCCTAAAAAAATAAATGTTAAGGGGTCATAATAGGGGTCAAAGCAATATATATATATATATATATATATATATATATATATATATATATATATATACCAGAAATTCTTGGAGTAATTTAGTATAGGCCGCAACGGTACATTTTTTTAACTTATATATATCTATATATATATATATATATATATATATATATATATATATATATATATATATATATATATATATATGTATGTAGGTATGCATATACACACATGTATATATATGTGTGTGTGTATGTCACACATACATACACACACACATATATACATGTGTGTGTGTACATGCATACATATATATACGCATAGATGTATACGTATATATTTTTTCTTAAGGCATAATTAAAAATTAATTAAAATATAAAAATTTAAGATTAGCTACGTTAGATTTTTTAAAGAGAAATAAATCTAAAAATGGATTACTGCCCTTGAGTTTATTTTTGTTTTAAATTTATAACAAACTAATCCTGAATTTAGTAAAATTTAAAGCCTTATTTTTTATGTCTTTTTCTTGTTACATTTTTATTTCTTATCCTTGTTACATTTTTATTTCTTATCCTTGTTACATTTTCATGTCTTATCCTTGTTACATCTTTATGTCTTATCATTGTTACATTTTTATGTCTTATCCTTGTTACATTTTTATTTCTTTTCCTTGTTACATCTTTATGTCTTATCCTTGTTACATTTTTATTTCTTATCCTTGTTACATTTTTATGTCTTATCCTTGTTACATCTTTATGTCTTATCCTTGTTACATTTTTATGTCTTATCCTTGTTACATTTTTATTTCTTTTCCTTGTTACATTTTTATCTCTTATCCTTGTTACATTTTCATGTCTTATCCTTGTTACATTTTTATGTCTTATCATTGTTACATTTTTATGTCTTATCCTTGGTACATTTTCATGTCTTATCCTTGTTACATTTTTATGTCTTTTCCTTGTAACATTTTTATGTCTTATCCTTGTTACATTTTCATGTCTTATCCTTGGTACATTTTCATGTCTTATCCTTGTTACATTTTTATGTCTTATCCTTGTTACATCTTTATGTCTTATCCTTGTTACATTTTTTTGTCTTATCCTTGTTACATTTTTATTTCTTTTCCTTGTTACATTTTTTGTCTTATCATTGTTACATTTTTATGTCTTATCCTTGTTACATTTTTATTTCTTATCTTTGTTACATTTTTATGTCTTATCCTTGTTACATTTTTATGTCTTATCCTTGTTACATCTTTATGTCTTATCCTTGTTACATTTTTATTTCTAATCTTTGTTACATTTTTATGTCTTATCCTTGTTACATTTTATTTCTTATCCTTGTTACATTTTTATTTCTTATCCTTGTTACATTTTTATGTCTTATCCTTGTTTCATTTTTATGTCTTATCCTTGTTACATTTTTATTTCTTTTCCTTGTTACATTTTTACTTCTTATCCTTGTTACATTTTTATGTCTTATCCTTGTTACATTTTTATGTCTTATCCTTGTTACATTTTTATGTATTATCCTTGTTACATATTTATGTCTCATCCTTGTTACATTTTTGTCTTATCCTTGTTACATCTATATGTCTTATCCTTGTTACATTTTTATTTCTTATCCTTGTTACATTTTTATGTCTTATCCTTGTTACATTTTTATGTCTTATCCTTGTTAAATCTATATGTCTTATCCTTGTTACATTTTTATGTCTTATCCTTGTTACATTTTCATGTCTTATCCTTGTTACATTTTCATGTCTTATCCTTGTTACACATTTATGTCTTATCCTTGTTACATTTTTATGTCTTATCCTTGTTACATTTTCATGTCTTATCCTTGTTACATTTTCATGTCTTATCCGTGTTACATTTTTATGTCTTATCCTTGTTACATTTTTATGTCTTATCCTTGTTACATTTTCATGTCTTATCCTTGTTACATTTTCATGTCTTATCCTTGGTACATTTTTATGTCTTATCCTTGTTACATTTTTATTTCTTATCCTTGTTACATTTTTATGTCTTATCCTTGTTACATTTTTATGTCTTATCCTTGTTACATTTTTATGTCTTATCCTTGTTACATTTTTATGTCTCATCCTTGTTACATTTTCATGTCTTATCCTTGTTACATTTTTATGTCTTATCCTTGTTACATTTTTTTGTCTTATCCTTGTTACATTTTTATGTATTATCCTTGTTACATTTTTATGTCTTATCCTTGTTACATTTTTTTGTCTTATCCTTGTTACATTTTTATGTCTTATCCTTGTTACATTTTCATGTCTTATCCTTGTTACATTTTTATGTCTTATCCTTGTTACATTTTCATGTCTCATCCTTGTTACATTTTTATTTCTTTTCCTTGTTACATTTTTATGTCTCATCCTTGTTACATTTTTTTGTCTTATCCTTGTTACATTTTTATGTCTTATCCTTGTTACATTTTTTTGTCTTATCCTCGTTACATTTTTTTGTCTTATCCTTGTTACATTTTTTTGTCTTGTCCTTGTTATATTTTAACTTATCCATTCATTTTTTTATTTGATTCATTCGAAAAATTTCAAAACTAGATTTTATAATTTTTCTTATTCATCTTGACTTTTAATTAATTTATATTTTTTCTAGTTAAATATTTAATTATAGTTTAGCCAAGTTTATTTTACTATGAATATTTATTCGTATAATTAAATTTTAAATAACCATTTTCTCTCTTTTATTGTTACTCATTTATATTTATTTTTTTTTAATTCCTTTCATTAACTTCCGGTTATTTTGATAGGACACTTCAGTATTTTATGCCTACCTCTGCTTCTATGAAAAATGACTAATCGCAATTAGAAAGACATACGCTTCTCATATATTCTATTTTAATGTGAGTGCTCCTTTTTGCCTTTGTTTTCTTGGGGTTTTGGACTCGTCTTAAGAGTCGCATATAAAAAAACATCAAGATATCTATATTTTAATTATTCATGGGTGAAATAGGCCATAAAGTTACATGGATTTTTAAAACATGAATGAATAAATGGTCATTCGAATTTGACATCAAATTGTTTATACATTGCATACATTTTTATACATTGCATACATACATATGTATATGTGTGTGTGTATGTGTGTGTGTATTGTTCGTGAAAAATATAAATAAAAAGTACAAATAAGACTGAGACCTTTATTTTGAACACACTCATATAAAGTTTGATTAAAAAAAGAAAAGGCGAAACACACAACATTTAAACTGAACCATTCCAAGAAACCTCAGAGATATTTAAATGGTTTCATATATATATATATATATATATATATATATATATATATATATATATATATATATATATATATATATATATAGAGAGAGAGAGAGAGAGAGAGAGAGAGAGAAAGAAAGAAAGAGAGAGAAAGATATATATATATATATATAGATAGATAGATAGATAGATCGATAGATATATAGATCGAAAGATATAAGGTGTTTGGAAAATCGATGGAATAACTTCGATTTATTACTTCTGTCACAAAGATTATGTTTTCGGTCGAATTTGTAACTATGTTTGTTAGTTTATGTACACTGCTTGACTAATCGACCCCCACAAACGTGGCATAACATTGTTAATTGTTTAACGTTAAAATGATTTAATTTTGAGATATCTAGGTCAAATATCAAGGTCGGGAAAAAGGTTAAAGTAACAACATTGGCAATAATTTCGGTTGTGTTCATCGTATACTTAATCTATATCGTAGCCAATGACGTCCTACATATTTTACAATCTTGATATTTATCCGTTCCCATATAAAGTTCAGTCGTCAAAATTTTCCCTTCTGATTTTGTACTTCTGATTCTTTAAACTTGATGTATGGATCTGATTTTTTTTATGACAATAAACACAATTTCAGCTTGATCAGATAAATAGTTTTGGGGTTATTAACGTTTTCATGGTATAACTTCGTGAATGTTATATGGAGAAATACAGTCAAGAGATAGTTTTGGATAATCCTTACGTTATCAATTGAAGGCAATTTCTCGACTGATTGGTGTTCTATGTATGTAATAGACTCATTTTATGTGGAGATTGAATTTCAAATAGCAATCTATTGTTCGTCTACTATAAATCGTGGTCCATTTTCCCCTGCGTGATATTTGTTTTGTGCTAATCATATTTATCAAGTTAGAAAGGTTGACGATCGGTTCTCCATGTTGGATATCAATCTTCTGATTCTGTCGGCTTTTTGTTGATGTGGTTTTGTTAGTGTGTGTGGCAAAATCAGGTCTAGGTTTATTTCACATACGATTCTGTCACAGATATAGTGTTTTTTTGTTGTTGTTTTTTAAATATGTAGAAATAGCAGTGCATAAGCACATATATTTGAGTGTGTTAGATGTTGGCAATAAAGAATGTTGAACAGTGCTTGTTTCAATGAACTATCATTCGAAAAACAGTCGTTTCAGAATGATTATTAGAGCTTATTTCTTTATTTACACATACAAAACATAATCCCTAAATTTTGCCATCGATTTTCCGAACACGATGTATATCAAGTTGAATTTCAATGAAGTCGAAGAAAAACTTTTAAAATGCCATAAAACCGACCCGAATTTTACCTTCATTTTATTGTCAATACAAGAAGCAGAAAAACATCACTATAAGTAATGACACGCGAACGCCGGCATATTGTAATTATCATCTGTTTCTTTCGATCTATGTTCTTTTATCAACTGAAAAATAAATAATCACACAAGCCCCTTCCTTTGCTTTCGCTTTCTGCTTGGGAGCAGCGCATTCAAACAGCTTTTCAAACAATATCTCAAGTCTGTTTTCAAAAAGAGGTCACGTGTTTGGTGATTGAAGGCGTTTGAAAAGCCCATGTGTGATGTAATCTTGATATTTGCCGTTGACTAAGCCTTTCCCTTCTTTCCACACCATCCAACATTCTCGTTTTAACTGGATGGAACGACGAGAGCTTGTCAATATAGCTGAAAACGTTCGATATTTATTTTTGTAATGGAGACTTATTTTAGACTTCATTTTGCCGCCTGCAGTTTTTTTTAGTCTCAAGATCACGCCACGATGATGGGTAAATTGACCTGAAATAATAAAGAATTGAATTCATATTTTTAAAACAGGATCATGGTAGATGACTTTATTATCTTTATGATAGCAATTTTTATTGCACACAATCAATTTATCATATCTGTTCGTTGTGTAATTTGCATTCATATTTGATCATGTTTATTCGAATATGTAAAAATGTGTACTGTTCTATATTAATATATCGACTAAACATCAACTGTTCAGCTTATGAGGCATTGCTTTCTGTGCAAAGATGGTTTAATTTTTACTTCATTAAATGTTGTATTGTGTTTCGTATGGATACGAAACTTCCCAATAGCACTCTCCTTGACGAAGCGCTAGCTCTGTATACTACTCCAGTAATGTCCGCCATGTTACTTTATAATGTTGACGTTGGACCCGATGTATCGTTCTTTTGTGCTAATAAAAACCTTATTTAAAGGGTATACAGTATTTGTTTTACTTACAACAATTTTATCAGCACAAAAGGGTAAAAAAAAGTAAAAGATTTAAAAAATGGATCGTGCCCTAAGGCCTTCTCGATTGGACGTAAACCCTAATTCCGAGCGAGAATTTAAGCATTGGCTTGCTACGTTCAAATATTTTTTAGCGGCACTACCCCAGGAAAATCTCAACAAGTTGTCGGTTCTGATAAATTTTATTTCACCGGATATTTTCGAATATGTCAGCGATTGCGGAAATTATGAAGAAGCCTGTCTCAAACTGGAGGAACTCTTTATCAAATCAAAAAACGAGATATAAGCACGGCATCTACTCGCCACGAGGCGTCAGCAACCGGGAGATCTTCGGGCATTACGAATCCTTAGCAAGGACTGCAATTTTAGGGACGTCAGCGCGGCGATATACGCTAATGAATCGATTCGGGATGCCTTTATTGCCGAGATTCAGTCTCATACCATTTGCCAGCGTTTGTTGGAAAATAAAACGCTCGACCTGGACACTATGTTTGACCAGGCCCGAGCGCTGGACAATGCAATGAGGAATATGGAATTGTATTCACCAGCATGATACCGGGAACCAACCGCTGCAGCCCTCGGGAAGAAAGAGACATCGGACTTGGATTCTAATCAAATAAATCTAAGTGCTGCTAAATCAGAAATTAAATGTTGGAACTGTGGAAATTATAATCATCCAAAATCACGATCTCCAGCGAAATCGAGTGTTTGTCATCGATGTAAACGGATCAGGCATTTTGCCAAATGCTGCAAATCAAATAATACTACTCAATCAACTTCTGCCTTGGTCCATTATCCAACCTTAGCCTCTATAAGTTCGAGTTCGGCAGTTCCATCGTCCCTACAGAGATCCACTGTAGAAATCCACATTTTGGGTCGGCCATTAAGAGCACTAATGGACAATGGTAGCTCTGACAGCTTTATTCATATCAAAGTAGCTGAGGATCTGAATTTAAAAATAACAGATTCAAACTTGAGAGTTTCGATGGCATCGTCTGACCTCTCATCCAAAGTGGTAGGTGCTTGTTTTCCTAACATAGTTTTTAACAAATGTATGTATCCCAACCAGAAACTGCCAGTTTTAAATAACCTTTGTTGTAATGTGATTCTCGGACTGAATTTTCAAAGTAAACATGAAAGCAGTACCTTCAAGTACGGTGGGAGATCAACTCCTATTGAGATTTGTGGACTCGCTGTGGCTTCGGTGGAACCGCCTGAACTTTTTGCTAATATAAATAAGAACTGCAAATCGGTTGCCACCAAGTCTAGACGTTATAGATCAAGTGATAGCAAGTTCATTGACTCAGAAGTTAAGCGCCTTTTAAAGGAGGGGATCATCGAAACCTCAAACTTCCCCTGGAGGGCACAAATGGTCGTGGTTAAATCCGATAATCAGAAAAAGAGAATGGTCATTGATTATTCTGAGACTGTGAATAAGTACACAAGACTTGACGCCTACCCCCTGCCCTGGCTGGATGACGTAGTGAATAAGGTTGCTCAGTATGATGTATTCAGCACAATCGACCTGAAAACTGCGTATCACCAGATCTCCATCAATGAGAATGACAAACCCTTCATTGCTTTTAAAGCTAACTCTGGTTTGTATCAGTTTGTATGGGGTTACAAACGGGGTTGCTTGTTTTCAGCGAATTGTAGATGAAATTATTAGTTCTGAGGACTTACACAACACCTTTGGATACCTGGACAATATTTTCATCAGTGGAAAGAATCAGGAGCAACACGATGAGAATCTGGCGAAATTTATCAAAGTAACAGAAAAACGGAAAATTACGTACAATAAAGAAAAGTGTGTGTTTTCTGTGAATGAACTGAGCTCCATAGGTTATATCATTGGACCCAACGGTCAAATTAAACCCGACCTCGAAAGGTTGACGCCTTTAAAAGAACTCCCTTATCCAACTGACGGCAAATCACTCAAGCAAGCCCTGGGGGTTTCTCGTATTATTCAAAGTGGTTCAATAGGTATTCTGATAAGATTCAGCCTCTTATTAAGACCAATTTATTTCCCCTTAATTAAAGCTAGATATTGAATCAGCTGTAATAAAAACTATCGACGAGAATGCTCCCCTTGAGTTGGAGACTGAAGCTTCTGATTGTACTCTTTCTAGAGTCCTCAACCAAAATGGTAGACCAGTTGGTTTTTTCTCACGAACTCTACACGGCTCTGAACTAAACCATCCAGCTGTTGAAAAGGAAGCGGCTGCCATTATAGAAGCAGTTAGATATTGGCGCCATTACCTCTTGGGGAAGCACTTCAAACTTATTACTGATCAGAAATCGGTAAAATTTGTTTACGACCCAAATCACCATAGTCGAATAAAAAACGATAAATTGCTCCGTTGGAGATTGGAGCTTTCATGCTTCAATTTCGACATTATCTATCACCCTGATGAGAATAATCTTGTAGCTGACGCATTGACACGTGCTTCTTGCGCTACTGTGAATAGTAGCAACAACCTCCTCAATTTGCATCGATCCTTGTGCCATCCTGGGATTACAAGGATGATGGTCTTCATAAGGAGTAGAAACCTCCCTTACTCTCTTGAGGATATTCGGCAGATGACAAAGGACTGTATTGTTTGCAACAAGTGCAACCCAAGATTTTTCCGGCATTTAATAAAATCAACTCAACCTTTCGAGAGGTTGAACATCGATTTTAAAGGACCCCTACCTTCATCTACCTCAAATAAGTATATGTTGGTATTAGTTGACTTCCAATTCACCGATCACCCACATGACTCGGAAAACTGAAATGATACACCAGCAGATCAGCTAGAGGAAAATTCACCCCCACCAGTAGAACCACCTGTTTTGCGCTGGTCAGAACGTAGTAGAAGACCACCAGATAAGTTGAATTTGTGATTCTAGAGTTTAGTGAATCTTGATTAAATTTATTTTGTGCATCAGAACTATTAAATTGCACTCCTTGTGCTGAATTAGTGAGTTTTAATATTGCGAACTTGAACTATTAAACTACATTCCTTGCATTGGTTGTGATCAACCCACCTTCATACACTAATACTTGAATGAACTTTCCACCCACGACAGGAACTTTCTAATTTAATGGAGGGGAGAATGTTGTATTGTGTTTTTTATGGATACGAAACTTCCCAATAGCACTCTCCCTGACGAAGCGCTAGCTCTGTATACTACTCCAGTAGTGTCAACCATGTTACTTTATAGTGTTGACATTGGACATTGGACCCGATGTATCGTTCTTTTGTGCTAATAAAAACCTTATTTAAAGGGTATACAGTATTTGTTTTACTTACAACAGTAAACTAACCAGACAAATCATAACTACTGTGGAATCAACACAATATTTCTCGTGAAGAATCCAGTAGTTATCTTGACTTAGAATTATTTGAGCTATCGCCCTTGTATTATATCCGAATTGTCCCCCTTTGGTTTATTGTGACCAACATTACAGAACGCACGTCCCCCCCCCACACACACGTGGAATTCAAAAGAATATTTTATATACTTTCTGGAAAATGCCTTCTTAAACAAATTTTTGCTTTTTTGTTAAGTGTTCTGATGGCAATCGCATATACTCTCAGAGACACAAAACACAAAGTAATTAATCCAAATACATTTTGCTGCAGAAGTCATTTCACGAGTGATCTAAGTCTGATAAAACAGAAACAAGGTTGTTGACAAAGTTGCTTTATACATATCATTTTTTTTACCGTAAACATCCTGCATGCGAGAAGGTGAAACTAATAAACACACGTTTGTCTAAGCAGAATTTAGCGGCATTATGCTGGCAATTATTAAAAAGAATATTATGACTATTGACGGTGGAATATGAAAATAATAACAAACACTTTCTGATTTGTTGCACAGCACAGCATTCACATTCTACATTGTGTTATGCAGCCGAAGTGAACCGTTTTGTTTCAAAAGATATTCCACCGGCATTTTCAAGCGGCAAAGGAGCAAGTGGACTTTTAGTATCTCGGGATTTTACACTGCACTGAAGAAGAATTGCGGAAATGTATTTTCATAACGTTTTTCACCATGGGCAATGTTCTTGCAAAAGCTACCATACTTATGTCGCGGTTTTAAAATCACTGCCTTCATTTTTCTTTCTTTCTTCGCCCCCGCTGTTTCTCTTCATCTTCCTTTCCCTTAAACAAAGGACACAATAGGCTAAACGTATGAACATATCCGGGTTCAGTGAATACATTCACCTTCCCTTTCTTTCCATCCTCGATTCTTCTGCACACGTCGAAATTCAAATATATCAAGCTTAACATCAACATTTCAAACAATTGACTTTTTACTTTGAGACAAAATTAATTTCAATGGAATCAACAAACTCCGAAGTTACGTTTGATTGCATAAATTTCGTTCTGGAATTAATTAGAGTTGTTTGTTTGCCTTATTGGGAACGACGCCTCTAACATCACGCTGGCCAAATGAATACAGCCAACCTCAGCCCAACCAGGCCAGTTTCGCCTGCCCCCCCCCCTGCGGGGCTAGGCACCAAAGTTCAAGAAAATACCATTGCCCTTGTGGCAATCAGTTCCCCCTCACTCTCCACAATAAAAAGCGCCTTGTGACTAATTTGCTCAGCGGGGAAGCAAATAAATCCAGCCAGTTTCAGCCGGGTGCCAGACTTGGCCGGGAGCCAAGTGTAGTATCGGTTCCGGCAGATACTGCAATCAAAGACCATATGTGGGGTTTCCCCCACATATAAGACCATTGCTCTTGAGCAATCAATTATGGTCACTGTAGGGGAAAACCCTCATTCCAATTGTCACTATCCAGCTCCCCCTACTCCCCGGGGAGCTGGTCCCCATTTCCCCAATCTCTCCACATTAAAAACGGCCTTGTGCCTTATTTGTTCAGTGGGGAAGCAAATAAATAGACAGACTAGGCCGGGGAGTTGGAGGAGGCTCCCGAAGCGACGACTGACGCTACCAGTCACGTTGACCGACTCCAACAGCCGAAGGATTCCCAGCGACACTAGCTGTCTCAACAGCTGTTCAAACATCCCTTATCAGGGCTAACAAACCAGCCCTTATCAGGGCTAATAAGTTTTTCTACTAATGTGATTCACTACTGCTTGCTTCCTGAGATCCACCAGCAGCGAACTTCACTTCCAGTCTCCAGCGTTTCCAGCTCACTCTTTTCTTTTCCAGTCCTTGTTGCCTACAGCTCACTCCTGCAGCCTTCAAGCCCTTGGCGCCTCCAGCTCACTCCTGCAGCTTTCCGACAACCTCGTCTGCACCTTGCTCCTCCAACCTGCAACCTTGCTCCTCCAGCCTGCAATCTCGCCTGCACCTTACTCCTCTGGTCTGTGACCTCGCCTGCACCTGGCTCCCTACCAACCGTCCGTTACTTAATACTGACCCCACACTCTCAGTGTCCTTCGTTCCCTAACACTGATACTACGTTCTCAGTGTCATCCGTTCCTTAACACTGACCATGTCTACCTTGTTAGTTGTTGGGTCGATTGTCCCTGAACGACCGGCCCCGCAACACTTACCAACGAATGGCGTATTATTATTAGGCTCATTCATGGCAAGTTTTCTGTTGTTTGTGAAAAATATAGACAAAACGTACAAATAAGACGGGTTCCATATTCTCGTTTTCAAAACATGACGTCCCTTCCGAAAAATATATGTAACTTTAAAGTATTTGGATATACCCAATGAAAGGGTTTATTTATTATTAAGAAAACACTTTGAAAAACATTCTCATGTAAAAATGATTTGTTTAAAATTAAAAAAAAACTAAAACAAAAATTAAATTAAATTTAAACTTTCCTGATAGACATTTTATAGCCTCAAATCAAAATGTGACTAAACTGCAATAAAAAGACATTTTAAGCCTACAATCAAAATGTAACTAAACTGCAATAAAAAGAAATCAAAATGTAACTAAACTGCAATAAAAAGAAATCAAAATGTAACTAAACTGCAATAAAAAGAAATCAAAATGTAACTAAACTGCAATAAAATAAATCAAAATGTGACTAAACTGCAATAAAAAGAAATCAAAATGTAACTAAACTGCAATAAAAAGAAATCAAAATGTAACTAAACTGCAATAAAAAGAAATCAAAATATAACTAAACTGCAATAAAAAGAAATCAAAATGTAACTAAACTGCAATAAAATAAATCAAAATGTGACTAAACTGCAATAAAAAGAAATCAAAATGTAACTAAACTGCAATAAAATAAATCAAAATATAACTAAACTGCAATAAAAAGAAATCAAAATGTAACTAAACTGCAATAAAATAAATCAAAATGTGACTAAACTGCAATAAAAAGAAATCAAAATGTAACTAAACTGCAATAAAAAGAAATCAAAATGTAACTAAACTGCAATAAAAAGAAATCAAAATGTACCTAAACTGCAATAAAAAGAAATCAAAATGTAACTAAACTGCAATAAAAAGAAATCAAAATATAACTAAACTGCAATAAAAAGAAATCAAAATGTAACTAAACTGCAATAAAAAGAAATCAAAATGTAACTAAACTGCAATAAAATAAATCAAAATGTAACTAAACTGCATTAAAAAGAAATCAAAATGTAACTAAACTGCAATAAAAAGAAATAAAAATGTAACTAAACTGCAATAGAAAGAAACCAAAATGTAACTAAACTGCAATCGAAAGAAACCAAAATATAACTAAACTGCAATAAAAAGAAATCAAAATGTAACTAAACTGCAATAAAAAGAAATCAAAATATAACTAAACTGCAATAAATTCAATCAAAATATAACTAAACTGCAATAAAAAGAAATCAAGATATAACTAAACTGCAATAAAAAGAAATCAAAATATAACTGAACTGCAATAAAAAGAAATCAAAATGTAACTAAACTGCAATAAAAAGAAATCAAAATATAACTAAACTGCAATAAAAAGAAATCAAAATATAACTAAACTGCAATAAAAAGAAATCAAAATGTAACTAAACTGCAATAAAAAGAAATCCAAATGTAACTAAACTGCAATAAAATAAATCAAAATATAACTAAACTGCAATAAAAAGAAATCAAAATGTAACTAAACTGCAATAAAAAGAAATCAAAATATAACTAAACTGCAATAAAAAGAAATCAAAATATAACTAAACTGCAATAAAAAGAAATCAAAATATAACTAAACTGCAATAAAATAAATCAAAATATAACTAAACTGCAATAAAAAGAAATCAAAATATAACTAAACTGCAATAAAAAGAAATCAAAATGTAACTAAACTGCAATAAGAAGAAATCAAAATGTAACTAAACTGCAATAAAATAAATCAAAATATAACTAAACTGCAATAAAAAGAAATCAAAATGTAACTAAACTGAAATAAAAAGAAATCAAAATATAATCAAACTGCAATAAAAAGAAATCAAAATGTAGCAAAACTGCAATAAAAAGAAATCAAAATGTAACTAAACTGCAATAAAAAGAAATCAAAATATAACTAAACTGCAATAAAATAAATCAAAATATAACTAAACTGCAATAAAAAGAAATCAAAATGTAACTAAACTGCAATAAAAAGAAATCAAAATATAACTAAACTGCAATAAAATAAATCAAAATATAACTAAACTGCAATAAAAAGAAATCAAAATGTAACTAAACTGCAATAAAAAGAAATCAAAATGTAACTAAACTGCAATAAAAAGAAATCAAAATATAACTAAACTGCAATAAAAAGAAATCAAAATATAACTAAACTGCAATAAAAAGAAATCAAAATGTAACTAAACTGCAATAAAATAAATAAAATATAACTAAACTGCAATAAAAAGAAATCAAAATGTAACTAAACTGCAATAAAATAAATCAAAATATAACTAAACTGCAATAAAATAAATCAAAATATAACTAAACTGCAATAAAAAGAAATCAAAATGTAACTAAACTGCAATAAAAAGAAATCAAAATATAACTAAACTGCAATAAAATAAATCAAAATATAACTAAACTGCAATAAAAAGAAATCAAAATGTAACTAAACTGCAATAAAAAGAAATCAAAATGTAACTAAACTGCAATAAAAAGAAATCAAAATATAACTAAACTGCAATAAAAAGAAATCAAAATATAACTAAACTGCAATAAAAAGAAATCAAAATGTAACTAAACTGCAATAAAAAGAAATCAAAATATAACTAAACTGCAAGAAAAAGAAATCAAAATATAACTAAACTGCAATAAAAAGAAATCAAAATATAACTAAACTGCAATAAAATAAATCAAAATGTAACTAAACTTCAATAAAAAGAAATGAAAATGTAACTAAACTGCAATAAAAAGAAATCAAAATATAACTAAACTGCAATAAAATAAATCAAAATATAACTAAACTGCAATAAAAAGAAATCAAAATGTAACTAAACTGCAATAAAAAGAAATCAAAATGTAACTAAACTGCAATAAAAAGAAATCAAAATATAACTAAACTGCAATAAAAAGAAATCAAAATATAACTAAACTGCAATAAAATAAATCAAAATATAACTAAACTGCAATAAAAAGAAATCAAAATATAACTAAACTGCAATAAAAAGAAATCAAAATATAACTAAACTGCAATAAAAAGAAATCAAAATATAACTAAACTGCAATAAAAAGAAATCAAAATGTAACTAAACTGCCATAAAAAGAAATCAAAATGTAACTAAACTGCAATAAAAAGGAATCAAAATGTAACTAAACTGCAATAAAAAGAAATCAAAATATAACTAAACTGCAATAAAACGAAATCAAAATGTAACTAAACTGCAATAAAAAGAAATCAAAATGTAACTAAACTGCAATAAAAAGAAATCAAAATATAACTAAACTGCAATAAAAAGAAATCAAAATGTAACTAAACTGCAATAAAAAGAAATCAAAATGTAACTAAACTGCAATAAAAAAAAATCAAAATATAACTAAACTGCAATAAAAAGAAATCAAAATGTAACTAAACTGCAATAAAATAAATCAAAATGTAACTAAACTGCAATAAAAAGAAATCAAAATATAACTAAACTGCAATAAAAAGAAATCAAAATATAACTAAACTGCAATAAAAAGAAATCAAAATATAACTAAACTGCAATAAAAAGAAATCAAAATATAACTAAACTGCAATAAAAACAAATCAAAATGTAACTAAACTGCAATAAAAAGAAATCAAAATGTAACTAAACTGCAATAAAAAGAAATCAAAATATAACTAAACTGCAATAAAAAGAAATCAAAATGTAACTAAACTGCAATAAAAAGAAATCAAAATGTAACTAAACTGCAATAAAATAAATCAAAATGTAACTAAACTGCAATAAAAAGAAATCAAAATATAACTAAACTGCAATAAAAAGAAATCAAAATGTAACTAAACTGCAATAAAAAGAAATCAAAATGTAACTAAACTGCAATAAAAAGAAATCAAAATGTAACTAAACTGCAATTAAACGAAATCAAAATGTAACTAAACTGCAATAAAAAGAAATCAAAATGTAACTAAACTGCAATAAAAAGAAATCAAAATATAACTAAACTGCAATAAAAAGAAATCAAAATGTAACTAAACTGCAATAAAAAGAAATCAAAATATTACTAAACTGCAATAAAAAGAAATCAAAATGTAACTTAACTGCAATAAAAAGAAATCAAAATGTAACTAAACTGCAATAAAAAGAAATCAAAATGTAACTAAACTGCAATAAAAAGAAATCAAAATGTAACTAAACTGCAATTAAACGAAATCAAAATGTAACTAAACTGCAATAAAAAGAAATAAAAATGTAACTAAACTGCAATAAAAAGAAATCAAAATATAACTAATCTGCAATAAAAAGAAATCAAAATGTAACTAAACTGCAATAAAATAAATCAAAATATAACTAAACTGCAATAAAAAGTAACCAAAATCCTTTCACATAATTATATAATAAATGATTTTATTATTTTTTTTTGTTTTACTCAGGAGAAGTTTAAGCAAAAATAATTAACTGTTTTTTATTTTTACAATATATTTTGTTCACGAAAATTTTCCCCGTATTTTTTCCATTTTTAAATATTTATTTATTTAACAAACTTTTTTTTTTGTAGTTTTAGGAATTGTTACAACATACAGAGGTTTATAATGGAGTAGTCTGAAGACTTTTCAGTGAATTGGCTTTTCTCTCGTCGTCTAATTTATTTATAAACTCGAAAGTCGTCTGCTGCTTCTTGCCAGAAGTCCTATTTTCATTGGCGAATAAAAACTCCCATCTAAATTATTTTGAATATAAAAAGTAAAAATATCCCCCTTGTTAAGAACCGACGAAAACAAAAAAAAAAAAACGCGAATTATTTTGTTAAATTGTTTTTATTTTATTTTTTCAGTATTTATGAAATTATGGGGGGGGGGGGTCCCCATAATTTCATAAATACTAAAAAAATAAAATAAAAACAATTTAACAAAATAATTCGCGTTTTTTTTTTTTTGTTTTCGTCGGTTCTTAACAACTGTCGGTCGCGTCCGCGATCAACGCTCGGCCTTTTCCGTCGGTTCTTGTCGGCAGTCGTTTGCAACCGCACCAACGTCACAAAAATCTGGATTAAATAATGCATAAGTACCCATTTTTATATTCAAATATATCATAGTAGCCCAACCGTAAAACATTATTACAACCTTGCAAGGTTGTAATGATCAACATAAAAAATTGCTTGAATAGGAAAAAATTGACTAAATAAAGTTGAAATAATCAGTGATAACTTTTGAGGGTTTTTTTTTCACTCTAGATGGACGTGAATTTGCAAGATCGTGTGATGAAACGGCTGTTTTGTGATGTTTTCTCATTTAGCAAAATATAATTCTCATAAATTGCGTAGCATGCATGTATCATTATGGTGCAGCTTTTACGATTAAAAAATAAATGTTGATTAGAAAAAAATGTCCGAGTAGCCGGCTACTTCGGCTCAGAATTGACATGGGAATAATACCAATTAGAAGTTGTTTTTATAACCACAAGAATTTCTAAACTAGGATCTCGCCACTGTGAGAGTTTAAAGTCACCACGAGCAGCATGAAAACTTTGACCGAAATTTCCTAGTATTGTTTTGCTTATTTTACTTACCGATGAGGCCGCCGATGGTACCACTTAGTCCACTGCCGTCCAATAGGTAAAAATCGAAATATTTTGTTCGTGTATTTTTCGTTTGCGATCTTCGAATCATCATTTTTACACTTTTCCCCTTTACTTTGCTTTTCCACGTGATGACCATCGATCGGTGATCTGTATATTGGGCAGTGAACAATTGATCGCCAAGCTGACCACTTTCTTTTTGCCACAAATACTGTCGAGACACTTGGACATCATTCTGTGATATTGTCCAGTTTTCTGTCATAGATGACACACCGATGATGCCAAGATAAGTCTTTTCACAATTCTCCTCCTCCTCCTTCTCCTCCTCCCCATCGCCATCATCATCGCTATCACCACAGATGATTTTTGCATTCACCAAAATATCTGTAAAAAATAGTAACAAAAACTGCTGTTAAGCTTTTTATTGGGAATGTCGATTTTGAAGCGAAACTACAAATGTAAAAAAATTTGCGCGGGCCTTTTCTAGTCTCACACAAAAACACGCTTTCACATCTCAAGCCATATTTCTTGTCATATACATATGTGCACACAAACATACGCGCGCACGTCCACACACAACAACAATGACGAAACCCATCGTCAGACTCGGCAGAAAAATAAACACGGAGCTGTCGACGTAATACCGAATTAAAAAAAAAAATTGAGCTCGACAAACATTTTTCACGGTTTCCTGACATTACCCTGCAACAAACGCGAGGAGCAAAATCACATAGGCCTATACACATTCTCTCCCGCACAGCAGACGCAACAACAAAGAAACAATTACAGGATATCCCTATTAACACATAGGAAGAAGTTGAATCAACAATATGAGTTGAGATGCACCACGCACGCTGATAAACTCACAACTTGGAAGTTTCGTTGAGAGCCGGCAACAAAACTCATCATTCAACAAGAACGAATGCGCAACTAGCGCCCGTCCAAACAATGTACACACACTACCACAGACTCACTTGCGAAGACACAGTCAATTGGACACATCACGTCAGCACTAACAAAATTTTCCTTCCAAACGATTAATTCACTTCACTCTCCAAGCAACTCGTTGCACATGTCAGCACACAAAAAAGCAACCAAACAAATATCACCCGAAAAAAAGAGTAAATGCCTTTCCGCGCGTAAGTAAATACTTTTTTTTACGAACACACACCGTTTTTGACGTTTATTTAAACAACCACACCAACACAAAAAAGAGGACGAAAAGTCAATTGGCAAAAACATTACTTACAAAAAAAATATATAAACATATACAGACTGCATATATTTTTCCTCCCTAGAAAGGGGAGTATTGCGCGAGCCTTTTCTAGTCTCACACAAAAACACGCTTTCACATCTCAAGCCATATTTCTTGTCATATACATATGTGCACACAAACATACGCGCGCACGTCCACACACGTACATATATTCACGTTCGCGTATATACACTCACATTTACGTGTATACACACACACGCTAACGTACACACATGTACTCACATACGCGCACACGTATGCACACAACGTCACTTCCCCTTTCAAAGGAAATCCACACATGCGCAAAAGACCACCGGAAACAATTCTAAAAGCAAGAGCAATAAGCAGCATCTTTCTTTTTGGACCAGCTCCCGACCTGGGCGGTCTACGGACCAACAGCGTGCCTTTTCGGCAGGTGCGCACACGCGCGTGCTTCACGCCACTTGCTACTATGTGGGACAAAAAGCTAACAGACCGTACATACAATTTATACGCTTTCTCTCTCCATGAACTGGATTGACATTCTCACTCTTTCTCTCTATATATATACAACTTGTCCCTGAGAATACCTTCGCGTAGCTGACTGCTAACATGGCGCGCAGTTTAACTGATGTCAACCCTTTATCCTTTTCTTTTTCTACACGCTGGACTATCATTCCCATTTTACACTACATTACTCACTTCTCTTCCCACGCGCGAACAAACGATAGTGACCTGAACATGAGATGAACACACATTCCCTTTTTCCTTCTATACTACTAGTCCCGCAACAAACGATGGGACATGAACACGTGTTATATCTTAAACATTAATTCTTTCAACAGTAAATAAACGACACGTTTATCTTATCCAGCAATTGAGTTTTTGTTTCTTTCATTCCATTCGTTTCATTATTTTCTTTTGTAACGGGATTAGGATTTATATATCCTGGTCCTCCACAAATTAATTGACAAACCTCGATTGTTCAATAGGATCCGTGAATTCTTTGAAACATACTATTTATCTTTGGTTTAAGAGCGCAAATGAACCGTAATAAACATTATTTCTCCCTGTGAATTGCATTTAAATGGAAATTTTAACGTTTACAAAATCAGATTAGAATGTTGTAAGTTCAACGCAAACAGTTGTCAGACATGTTTGTTTTTATCATCATATCAGGTTCTCCCATTTTGATTGAATTATAAGTGTGAAGGTCTAATGGAACTAAAAATATTTATATATAATACAGTACTGTACCTATGCGGCGTTGTCAAGGAGTCATTACGTTAAAAGGTATTTTATATTTTGTTTTATTAACGAAATCAGAACGAATCTAAAAAAATTTAAGCGATATGTTCCATCAGTATCTATGCTACAATTGAACCCTTTGTTTAGGTTTGCAAAAAAAGGTGAAAGAGGGAAACTTTCCTCAATCTTTTCAAAAAATAATATAAAGCAATATTAGCAGCAGTAGTAGTAGTAGTAGTAGTAGTAGATGTAGTATAATTCTAACACTACTATGACAAACCAAAGCTGGTTCATGTCAAAATTGGTAGTCAAGTCTAATAGTTCACTATATTTATAATGGGTAGTAGTATTAATAGTATCAGTAGCCTTAATAGTGTTATAATTTTTGTTTTCCCTATGATACGCATAACAACCAAAGGGTTCTTCATGCGATTATATCGAGTGATTTCAGAGTCTGCAAAAATATCTAGACGGAACAAGAAGTTCCATTAATGAAAAATTATACAGAATAAACTGAATTGATAGTATGATAGATAGAATGAAAAGAATTAAGAGAATGGTGAAAATCTGCAATAAATGATGGCTTATAAACTCACACACATGTCGAATTGCATTGTGGGATTAGTTTGTATTATAAAAGAGAATTCCAAAGATAGCTAAAATTATTTTTGCTTGTCCATTGTCTCATCAGAGGTAGTAATGCCTTCGCACAACATCTAAGAAATCAAGATCAAGAAAACACTGATAAATGATTCCTGCTAGTGAAGAAACCATTTTATGGCAATATTATAATTACCTCCATTTTTGTCTATTGAACTAGTTTGGTTATTGCAAATGGACGATTTGGGACGTTCATAAAGACATTTCATAAAGACGTTCAATAACGTTCATCTCTCGTACGCTTAAGTCACAGAAGGTATGAATTGGTGATTCTAGATTCCCATAAATGTTGCTAGTGGAAAAATGTCAACTGTTTTTCATTAATCTAAACTCGGGGAAGTTTTTTGGCTTATTTGTTTGCTGGTCGTATTGCATAGTTGGCATGCTTAGTATTGAAAAAGTAGAAAGCAAGTGAGTAATATTTTAAAAGTATAAGTATATAAGTTTGAAGATGAAATTAAAAAGATAAACTTTAGCAACATCAGAAAAATATGAAACGGGGCTGTCCAACAAGGAATAATGACAGTTGTTCCTAACTTAATAATAAGACTATGGTATTTATTATAATTATGATATCTGTTTATTATTTTATAATAAGCGATAATTTTCATCTGTGAATTGAAGTTTTTTGTCTATTGTAACAGAATTATAAAAAGTTGTATAAAAATAAAACAAACGCTTCTCAGTAGAAATTATTGAGTAATTTGTGTCATTATTCCTTTAAGCCGATGATTCTGCTGAGTCTTGTGAAGTGTCAGCAATATTATTTATTTGAGACATATTTTTGCATAGATTCGTCTGTAGTGATAAAGTGATTTGAAAAACGACTTACCGTTTCGCTTATCGTAGAGAAGATTAATGACATCTCCTGGTTTTCCCATCATGTCAAAACAGACGGGCCTTTTGAGTCCTTTCAGCGTCACCATGAAATGTGGGTCGCCAGATCCTGTAACAAATAAAAACGTGATTCGCATTCCAAAGATTGCATATCTGAATGAGACTATTTCGACACTTGTTCATTGAGGTTTGTTCGTTGATAAGAATAAATGTTACCGGGAGTTCAACACAGATGCTACAAAGGCTGGTGTGCGATTGGTAACAACTTATAGAATCGATTATGCCCAATTCAAATCCTAACTTAAGTTTCGAAACGGAAATGGTCGCTGTTAACCATGACATGAGTAATTGGTTGGCTTTAAGCATCGGTTTACACTATTTTCTTTCTTATATAACTCAAAAACGGATTGACTTGCCAGAAATCAAATCAAACTATTTTCCAACTAAAAGCTCAAGTAGCTAGATTAGAACAAGTTGCGCTGATCAAATAATAAACCAATTGCAATTAAACTGAATGATAAGAATGTTACTTGAGGTGTGTTCTTGAGACAACGGCAAGTTCAGATAAAGTCTCCTAGTTTATCCGTTTGTTTTAAGTGAGGTACACATCGATGTATATCATTTTTAGAGGTGTTTATGCGAATACGAACGAACAAGTCTCAGCAGAATTTGAACATGAATAGCTTCACAAGATTTCCAGCTATGGTATAACTGGAACTGTTTTCTCAATCATTAAATAATTTCTCTCTGATAGGCTCATAAGAGTAGTGGTTGATGGGCAGAAATCAGAGGTCCACAGTATTAATGCTGGAGCCCCTCAGGGGTCCATCCTGGGCCCAACTCTCTTCCTGATCTACATCAATGATCTCCCAAAACACATACTTAAATCATTCGTTGACATCTATGCTGATGACACGACCATCTATGGCAACACATCAAAGGACGTAAATGACAAAGTTCTCCCTAATTATCTCTCCTCTGATCTTGAGCGCGTGGTACAGTGGGGGAAAAGGTGGCTGGTTACGTTTAATGCATCTAATCCTATCTTTACATCATCAACGCTCTGATCCCCGTCTGGCATCAATTGAAATGGATAGCTCTCGTCTTGGGTAGGCTCTATGTTTTGACTAGATTCTGGGTTTGACCTTTACTCCTGATCTGAAATGGAACAGGTACGTCAAGTCCGTTGCCAAGGTCGCTGGGAAAATGGTGGGATCTTCTACCGCTCCAGAAGATATCTCACTACTGATGCAATTCTCTATCTGTATAAAAGCCAAGTACGTCGAAGGATGGAGTACTATTACCACATCTGGGCAGGAGCTGCTAAAAACAGTCTATCCTGCCTTGGCAGAGTACAAAATAGACTTCGTGGCTTAGTGGAAGATGCCCTTTCCTCTTCCCTGCAACCTCTCTCCCACAGAAGAGACGTTGCGAGCCTGTTTTTGTTTTAGCGTTATTTCCATGGCAAGTGCTCGTCTGAGCTCCAATCTCTCGTCCCCCCTCGCCAATCTTTCACGAGAAACACCCGTCTAGCTGAAACTACTGTCAATAATTTTCCCCACTCTTTATCTGTGCCTAAATCAAAACATAGATTCCATGAGCAAAGCTTCTTTCTTAGAAGTGCACAACTGTAGAACTCTCTTCCGTTTGCCTGTTTCCCACCTGACTACAACTTGGATGTCTTCAAGTCCAACATAAAAAAATTCCTGATCAGCCGCTCCCTTAATTAAGACACTTTATCAAATCTCCAATTCTAACGATTATTACGATACTATCCCATTGATTACTGTACACGCAATAACCTTTATCCCTGAGTGGCTTCCGGGCTTTGATAATTAGTGACCTCCATGTAAAAAAAAAGCTCTCTACATTGTAAGTTAGTATTTTGATTATTAGTTATGAACTAGAACTACAGGAACAGCAAACAGACAATTGAGAACAGCGTAAAGTCTAAAACTAAATGTAATGTATATGTGAGAGTGAGTCAATTATTTCAGTAATCTTACGGCAACGTGGAGCACAAACATTCAACAAGCGTTTTCTCCGATGTTGTGAAGGTGACGCCTGATACTCCTTGGGTTCTACTCCCGGGACTATCGCTTAGAGCATGGCTTAGCAACCCATAGTTTAGGTCGAAGCGACGATACCTGATCCTTTCGGCTATTACAAGTCTAGAAAAACTGAGTCTTATACTGCGATCAATTGCGTCTTCGCTTTACGCGTTCGGTCACCTCCATAGCGTCATGGTCTAGTAAAAATCGGAAAGCGTTTCGACGTGTAACTTTACACGTTCATCTGTGCAACTTTTAAATTAACGCATTGAAGTAATGCACAACATATCGATACACCAACTATTACATTATACTACCAACCAGAGTAAGCATACCTGCCTTGGCTGCTCACGTGATATATATGCCGAAAACTAGCATGTATGCAAATATTGCGAAACTTTTAACTCACATTTGTATTAGTTTAGCCATTTTGCAAAACAATTCTTATTTTTGTTTCCTAAAGTGAAATGTAGACAGTAAATTCTAATTAACACTTTACAAAAGGTTAAAAACAATTCAGAAATGGTCGCAATATTAGTAAATAAATATACTGGACAAATATATTGTACGGTTTTATAGACAGAATAAACTTTGCAATATGATTGAATTATAACAGTATAAAACAAATGTTTAACATGTAAAATTAGGAAGTGTAAATTTGAACAGAATTCTGACTCCCATGATAATCCAAAAGTTTTGAAACGTAACGAACCAAGAGCTGCACATCTCCAGCCAACACCGCCTCCAACAAATGAATGGAGACGCTCAAAGTTTTAATGATGAAAAGCGGACCATCTTCCTTATATGGAGTTCGGAATGACGAATCATTTGCACGACATAGACGATTCTTTGATACGACGGGTGTGCAATAAGTAATGCTTCTTACCCACTTCAAGTTGTCTGATCTAGCTTAAATTTTGCATGTGCAATGATTTATATCTCTACGGGTTATGTGGCAAATTACAGCTCTGAACTAATTGTGGTTTCTGTTTTACAGGTGTTTGAACTGAGTCAGGTGTGAAATGGAGCCTGTTGAATGTCGAGCACTGATTCGGTTTTTGTATTTGAAAGGACGCACACCACAGGAGACTTTTGATGAAATGAAAGAAACTTATGGTGATAATGCCCCATCATATGACCTTGTAAAACGCTGGCAGCGTGAATTCAAACATGACCGGAAGTCTGTGGAAACAGCTCCCAGACCTGGTTGCCCCCCCCCTTCTGCCATTGATGAGGTATTTGTCCGTCAAGTTGAGTCTGCCATTTTGGAAGATCGGCGCATTACTATTCGCCAAATAGCCCAATATGTCAAGATTAGTACAGGGTCTGTGGAAACTATCATTCATGACCATTTGCATATGCATAAGGTGTCTGCCAGATGGATTCCCATGTTGCTCACACCATTCGAGAAACGAAAACGCGTCGAGTGCTCGAGGATGAATTTGGAGATGTGCCAAGAAGAGGAGTCAAAGTTTTTCAAAAGACTGATTACACAGGTTGAAACCTTGGTCCATCACTATGATCCAGAGACCAAAGCCCAGTCAATTCAGTGGAAGCACTTGGACTCACCACCTCCAAACAAGGCAAGGATGCAGTCCTCCGCTGGCAAGGTAATGCTCACGGTCTTCTGGGACCAGGACGGAGTAGTGATGACAGATTTCTTGGCAAAGTGTACCACAATTACAGGAACCTATTATGCTTCACTTTTGAGGAAATAAAGGGAAGCTATCAAAATCCAGATGCGGGGCAAGATCAGCAAATGTACCCTCCTCCTGCAAGACACCGCTCCGGTCTACAACTCGCATGTCACCAGATCAGAAGCACAGACGAGTGGTTATGAAATCATCCCCCATCCTTCCTACTCTCCTGGCCTTGCACTCGCTCTTTCCAGCCATGAAGTTGTTTTTGAAAGGAAAGCGTTTCCCAGATGATGTAGCCTTGAGTCACATCGTGGTTGAAGGACCGACCTGGGGTGTTCTACAAAAACGGTCTTCAGAGCTGCATCAAACGATGGGAGAAATGCATAACTCTGGGTGGTTCCTATGTAGAGAAAGACTAATAACTGTGCCAAGTTTCGTTGCTCTACTGCTATGGGAAGTGGATCAGGGGCATTACTTATTGCACACTCCTCGTATTTACATAGGAGTTTCGTCGACTATAATTACAAATGTGGAGATTCATTTGCAGAAATTGGTAATGAACAACTGTTTGCATAGGAAATGATAAACGCAGTAGACGGCAGTGTGTGCTTGCAAGTGCAATAGTGCGTGGTGGTAGTGACGTTGATTAGTGTGGGTGATTCGATTTGAAATAAATGAATAATCACGTTGTGGCAAACAATGTTGAATCTCAGTCAGTTTATGGGTTCTGTCTACAGTTGCGGATAAGAATAGGAAGAGTTTCCATTGGTGTGACTGTTGTATTGGTTGACACATTAGAATGAAGAATGACCAATCAAGCGCGTATTTTTGTGAATTGTGGAGTAAATCGATGGAATTTCATTGTATTCCAGACATTGATTTGAGATCATTTTTATTTGATGTCATGATATCTGAGATAATAGTTAAATATGACCACATACACTCATGAGCAAAAAAAAATAAAACAAAAAAACAATGGACCAAGAGCGAAAGAAAGAAGAAATCGATGTTTCAATATTTTTCCATTAATTTTTGTTAAATTTAACTTAAAATTTCTATTTTGTAGATCATTATTATTATAGTATATTGTTATATGGTGGAAAAATTCATCCTAAAATGATAAGACTGCATATTGGCGAGAATATAAAAAGACGAATTGCAGGATTAAGGCAATCTAAAATGACTTACAAGCAGATTTTTTATATTTTAAGAAAAGAATATGAAAACATCTCTTTCTGCAGTGAAGCGAATTGGTCAAAGATTCGAAGTCTAACGCTCGGTAAAAAGGAAATCTGGATCTGGTCGCCCTAGAGCATTCACTTTGAAGGACAACCACTGGCTTAAATTAATTGTTTTGTAGGATTGAAAGAAAACTTTTGTTGACCATAGCAAAAAATTCAAAACAGAGGCCGGAAATTCTCTTTCTAGATATACAATATGTAGACGAATGAAAGAAATGGGATTTTCTTCTAAAAGGTGCGTAAAGAAGCCATTCTTATATCAGAAGAACATCAGTGATAGAAAAAGATTTTTCTCGTGTTATGGCAAGAAAGATACAGACTGGTTCAGGAATGTTTTCAGGTCAGATTAATCAAGATTTTGTCTTGTTAGTGATGCTCCCGAACGGTGCATTCGGTGAACTGGAGAAAGATTTTCGACAAATTGCATAAAAACAATGGAATGGAAGGATAATGATATGGGGAACTTTTACTGCAGCAGGAGTTGAGGAACTTATTAGATGTGAGAAATCAATTAATGCAAAGGAATACATTCAAATATTAGAAACAGGACTGCTACCAAGAATCCAGAAGCTGGGAATATCCCACAACATTATTTTTTGTAGCAAAATGTAGTAAGCAAAAATCAGGAACAAAGATAGGAAATACTCAGTGTCACTCTGCACCCCCGACCTCTAGAAGAAAGAGATTTCTTGGCTGTAATGACCGTAGAGAAAGAAGAAGAAGGGGATTGAAAAAAGGAAGAAGAAAACTTGTTTCTCGCAGATTCGTGGTTCATCACAAAGAACAATCCAACCGCCAGAACCACCTACACACAATCTGCAGGACACTGCTTCACTACTTCCCAGTGTCCTGCCTTTATAGTGGCCGGGAATTATATATGAGCATAATCGTGCGAGAGCACATGCGATTCTGCGAGAATCGCATGCGGTAAACGCCAATACAAACCCATTTCGGTTATTGCCAATTCCTCGACATTTTTCAACATGATAATGCCCCTACACACACTAATAAAGTCACAAAAATGGTTTCCTGATAATTCAATTGATTTGATGTTTTGAGAAGGTCAAAGCCCCGAATTAAACTAAATCGAGAATATTTGGTCCATAATATCTCGTGCATTAGCTGGAAGAACTTATCAAACAATGACAAACTGTGGGAAGCTGTGCAAAGCGAATGGAATAGCATCCCCTCTTCACGGTGTTTCACTTTGGTTGAGAGCATGCCTAAATGGATTGATTTATTAAAGAAATCAAAAGGAATGCGATTCCATACTAAGCATTTATTAAAGTAAATACCTTGTTCTGTGTTATTAGTCTTGTTTAAGTTTCCTTGTTCAATTATTCTTTGTTCAATATAGCTTTTAGTGCAATAAAATGTATAAAATTTGTTAGGCCCACTTGTTTTTGCCCACGAGCGTATATTAATTGGATTCCTTTTGAACAAAAAATCTCTATCGGAGATTTCCATTTCCAGCAAATTATTGTTTACGTTTATAGTAAGACGGTTTGTTAGGTGAAGCCGCCATCACTGATCGAAGTGAGTGCTAAAAACGAATTATTGTTGAAAGCAAAAATTGTCTTATAGTTAACTGATAGTTAGGTTTTTGCGCATGAGTGAAAACAAAGAGTAAAAAAATGTAGGAAAAAGAATATCAATATAAATTAAACAGTACATGTATGTGTGTAAATATCTAACAGGTAAACTTTTAAATTACTCGTCACATAACACTGAAATTCTCAGAAAATAATATTCATGCACCAAGGGTGGTTTATAGCAAGTAATAGAGTTGCTTGCATACATGCATAACGCATACAGACATCGACAAATTTACGTGTAAAATGTACATTAACCACTAGCCGACATTTTTACGTTTAAGCACACATAAAACAATATTAGACTGGAACGCTAGATATTTTGACTTCTAGCTGATGACAACTCATTTTTTTTTAATGTCTTTGTATTAAAAAAAAAAGAAAAAATGAAATAATACGTAAATTTTACTCGCGGTTTGGAATTTGTAAATGCGAAAACAAACCTGTATATCTTCTTTTTAAGATCTCATATTTACTTTTATTTTTAAGACGGGGGGGGGGATAACATACGGAATATGGACCGTGCTGAAATAATAACATTATTATTTGGAAAGACATTCTTAATATGGGGAGGGGAAGGTATTTTTTAAACTATTCTGTACTTTCACCTAACAATTTATTAAACTGACATACGGAATGCGGACCGTGCTGATCTAATAACGTTATTATTTAGAAAGCCATTTTTAATATGGGGAGGGTAGGGTATGTTTTTTACTATTCTTTGTTTTCTTCTAACAATTTAAAATAATTGTCTCAGTCATGAATAACTTCTCCACCAACTGAGAAAAAAGTGAAGTGCAGCATCACAACAGATACTACACTTTGAGATATTAAATCTTTTATTCATGTTAAAAAAATACAGAAAAAAAATCAACGATGAACAAAAAACTTAGGCACATGGCCAACTCAAAAGGGGGGATTTTGGGGGTCGTTGGTCATCCTTGTCACTCCAGAACTAAACAAAGTCAAAAGTTTCTCCCAGCTAGTATCTTCTTTCACCATAATACCGCATTCACCCTTTCATATTGGGGGACGTCCTAGTAACTCCCAATTTTTAAAACATTTTTTATTGACGTGTAAAAACAAAAAAGATAACAATAAAATGGTAACAATAATTCATTTGTGTCGAGGGAGGGGGAAGAAAAAACAAAAGGTGATTAGTAGGACCCTCCCAACCCCGTCTAGTTGATAGTCTGCCCGTTCCACTAGGTTTGTAAAAGGAACCTCGCTTCTGCGGGTCAGTCTCTAGGTGGGGATGCCCTCTAGATGGGGGTGAATGGAGAAAAGAAAATTTTGTGGGTAAGGGATGGAGGTTAGTTTGTATTTCTTTTTCTCCAAGATGGGTAAAATTTAGAGGAAGGGGTGAAAACAAAAATTGCAGGTAAGAGGGGATGGGGATCTTGGAGGCTTCCTAATCGGGGAGGGATGGAACACACACTCAGCTAGCTGAGAGACTACTTGTTTAATTTAACTTTACAGAACTGCGCGTTCCACACCTAGGCGGGGAACACGTATTCAAATCTGGCTCCTCTTCGTACACACAGACTTGCCACATGTATCCATCTTCTGTCAAATGCCGCGCGATGCAGCCTTCTTCTATCACATCTGATCTTCACCCGTAGTTGGTGTTTAAAGAACGCGATCAGATCTTGATCAGAAAAAGACAACACCCCCCGGCAACCTTGCAGACGCGACGTCCAAATCACAATTCTCGCCACGGCCAGAATCGTAACGTAGACCATTTGTCTTTCCCGGTCCCACGGCGGCCTCACGTTGTCCACAACATTGGATACAGTAATTGGGCGAGGATGCTCAGGATCGATGCGAGCCGTCACCCCAGACATACGACCAGTACTGGCGGAGTTCGCGGCAATCGAAGAAAGCGTGATCCGTAATCTTAACCAAAAGACCAAGTAACCAAGTAGTTTTCTGCCTCCTTAAAAACAAATGGGGTGGGAGAATGAGGTCGCTGGACTGCTGAGAAAATGCCAGGCAGATTCCTCCCATGTATTATCTCTATTTTTGCTTAGTATTAAATATTAACATTAAATATCCGTTTCTCAATCCAATTTCATACAGAATACGGACTGTGCTGAAATTGTAACGCTATTATTTAGAAAGCCATTCTTAATATGGGAAGCATATGTTTTTAACTATTCTGTACTTTCACCTGAATTTAATAAATAAAAAACTGACTTATGTAATACGTACCCTGCTGAAATAATACCGCAATTAGCCATTCTTAATATGGGGAGCGTATGTTTTTAACAAATCTGTACTTCCTCCTAAGAATTTAATAAATGAAAAAATGACATACGGGATACAGACCGTGCTGAAATAATAACGTATTCTTTAGAAAGCCAATCTTAATATGGAGAAAGGAAGGTATTTTGAAAACTATTCTGTATTTTCACCTAACAATATTATAAGTGAAAATTTTACATACGGAATACGGACTGTGTTGAAGTATTAACGTTATTATTTAGAACGCCATTCTTAATATGAGCAGAGGAAAGTATTTTTAAAACTATTATGAAAAAAGAAACTGCCATATGGAATACGAACCGTGCTGAAATAATAACGTCATCTAATATTTTAAATCAGATTGATGGAAATATAGCCCGGCGTCGCCACTTGAAATGTTTTTTTTTATGGAAATCGCTCCAGACAAGGCATGAAGCCACTTCAAAGACTTTTTATTAAAATCGCTCTAGACAAAGCATGAAGCCACTTTAAATGTTTTATGGGAATCTCTCCAGACAAAGCATAAAGCCACTGGAATTTTTTTCTTGGAAATCGCTCCAGATAAGCCACTAGAAATTGTTTATGAAAATTGCTCAAGACAAGGCACGAAGCCACTATAAAATTTGTTCATGGTAATCGCTCCACACAAGGCATGAAGCCACTAAAATTTTTGAATGGAAATTGCTCAGGACATAGCATGAAACCACTAGAAATTTTATATGGAAATCGCTCCAGACAAGGCATGAAGTCACTTGAAATGTTTTATAGAAATAGCACCAGACAATGCATGAAGCCACTTGAAATGTTTTATAGAAATCGCTCCAAACAAGGCATGAAGCCACGTCTAATGTTTTATGGAAATCACTGTAGACAAGGCATGAAGCCACCTGGATTTTTTTTTATATCGCTCTAGACAAGGCATGAAACCACTTGAAATGTTTTATGGGAATCACTCCAAACACAGCATAAAGCCACTAGATATTTTTAGGAGAAATCGCTCTACACAAGGCATGAATCCGCTTAAAATGTTATATAGGAATCGCTCTAGACAAAGTATAAAGCCACTTGAAATTTTTTTTTTTACAATCGCTCCAGACAATCCATAAAGCCACTTGAAATGTTTTATGGAAAATGCTCTAGACAAGGCATGAAGCCACTTACAAGTTTATATGTAAATCACTCCAGACAAGATAAGAGGCCACTTCAAATTTTTTTGTTGAAATCGCGCTTGAAAGGGTATAAAGCCACTTAATATGTTTTTTTAAAAATCGCTCAAGAAAAAGCATGAGGCCACTTGAAAGCTTTTCTTGAAATTACTCCAGAGAAGGCACGAAGCCACTTGAAATGTCTTATGGAAATCGCTTCAGACAAGACATCATTCCACTGAAAATGTTTTATAATAATCACTTCAGACAGGGCTTGAAGCCACTAGAATTTTTTTTATAAAAATTGCTCCAGACAAGGCATCAAGTCACTAGAAATATCTTATGTGAAAGTGAACTGGGTAAGTTTCTGTTGGAGGTCATCCATATTTTTCCAAAAAATTTTGTTGTCGGTAGATGGGAAAGAATATGAAACACAGTAATGTTGAATTTTATAATGAAGCAAGGGTTGTCTAATCACTGACAGTGTTAATGTATTTATGTATCAATTGAAAATCCTGCTGAGACATCTTCCAAAAATTACATAATTTTTCTTAAAATTATAGTGCCATTAGTGAGGAAAGAAACCCAATAATGTTGAAATTTATCATAAAACAAGGGTTGCCTAATAATTAACCAGTGTATTAATATGGAAATCTTAATGATCCATCTTCTAAAAACGATTTCAATTCCCTTAAAATTATGGTAGCCTTGATGGGAAAAGAAACTATTTCATATATGTTGTACAATACTTGTCATGTTAAATTGTTTCATATATGTATATAAATTATCCGTCCGAAGGTAGGTAAACATATTTTAAATATGTGTTGTAAATTACCCGTCCCCCAAAAAGTAAAATTATTTCATATACATTCTGTAAATTATCTGTCCTAGGGAATACATGTAATATACCCGTCTTCTTTTGCTCGAAATAGCAAATTATACATACACATTAAAAAATTCCTCTCTCCAAGGGTTGCGAACTCATAAACCAACACAATGTATTTATGTATTAATTTGGAAATCTTAATGATCCATTTTCTAAAAATGATTTCAATTCCCTTAAAATTATGGTTGCCTTGGTGGGAAGAGAAATTATTTCATATATGTTGTAAAATACTTGTCGAGAGTACGTTAAAGTGTTTCATATGTGTCGTCTGAGGGTAGGTAAAATCATTTTAAATATGTGTGGCACATTACCCGTCCTCACGAAGGTAAAATCATTTCATATACGTGCTGTAAATTACCTATCCTGCAGAAGGTACAATTATTTCATACATGTGTAATACCCGTTCTAGGGTAGGTAAAATATTCTTTTGCTCGAATGATACATTAAAAATTCCTCTATCCTAAGAATAACAAATATGTTCAAAATTAACTTCAATTTTGTCATTGTTAATACAGTCCCGTGCAACATCAGTTATCCCTGCAAGTAGATGATTAAAATACAATTATCGAACATCATTTTACCAGCATTAATAGAAATCAGTATTGGGGGAAGCTGTTTTGTTACTCGATTTCAGTTTTTCAGTCCTCGGTCAGTGATAGAGAAATCCTTCTTGGCTGAGGCGATTTATATTTTTGCCCTAATCCAGAGTGTCCCGTTTTAGGATCTGGATTTTTCACATATTAAAACCGACGCTGTGTCTAACGCTGTCTTTATAGGGGGAGCAAGTAACGCATCGCGTAATATGCCCGAACCCCGGCATAGAGATGGCGCCATTGATAAAAAAAATACTATATGATTTTTATAAACTTTAAATGGCACGTGTTGAAATTGTAATCGCATTATTAGATTACAAGTTACAGTTATTTTAGGTAAAGCGACTATTGCAGTTTAAAAGAAACAATGGAAAAATCTGGGTTTTGCGTGTAGATAAAGCATTGTTTTCTGATAGGAAATACTGTTCAAGCAGAGCACTCATTTGAACTCTGCTTTGCCGAAAACAACGGTTAAGAGATGGTATGCTAACTTTAAACGTAATTGTACATATACAAACAATGATGTACGCTAAAGTTGCTTGAATTTTACAGTTGTAACGAAAAATATAAAAATCCACAAAATCATTTTGACCGATTTTAAATTGAAATTGTGTGAAATAGCAAACGAGTTCAAGATCTCAAAAGTGTATTCACAATTTCGCATCAACATTCATCAGTGAGAAAGCTGTGTTCAAAGTGAGTGCCGCGTTTGCTCGCAGTCAGTCAAAAATGATTCAGAACTTTGTTCATAACATCTCCAACACAACTAAAATGAGTTTTTGTGACAATGGATGGATGTCAATTTAACAAAAGACAGAATGGAAATGAAACTAACGCAAATGGACCAAAAAACACAAACATCAACAAAGATTTGACCTCTATGTTTTGGAATAAGCAAGGTATTTTGTTCATCAATTATAATGACAAAATAATAATAATAATAATAATAATAATAATAATAATAATAATAATAATAATAATATAATTTGAATATAATGCAACATTATTAGTGCATTTCAAGAAATTGCAAGAAATTGCAAGAAATTGCAAGAGATTGCAAGAAACGTCGACAAATGAAGAAGAAAAAGTTCTCTTTCACCAACACAATGTAACGTCTTACAAGTCGATCGCAAAACTACATTAATTGCACTTCAAATTGCTTCTGCACGCACCCTATACTGACTCTTTGCGGACGTTAACAAGTGCTTCATGGCAGGACAATTTAGCTGCAACTAAGAAGCGATGTTGGAAACTGAGGCGTATTTTAAGGCCAAAGATAAATCATTCTAGAAAACAACAACGAATTGTTAGAAAATCATTGTAATCAGTATATCACCGTAGAAGGAGACTAAAGTTGAATTTTGCCTAAAAATTGCTTTATGCTGATTTGTGGAAATGGGAGGCAAAAAAATAGAATAAAATCCCCGTGGTATTTGAAAGAAATTGCTATATTTTTACCTCTAAAAACATGATAGTCTTGTTGAATAAATACTTTGATTTATTTAGGAAATAATTTAATGTGTACATTAGTAAAATACGACGATTTGACGTCACATATAGCGAGGATTGACTACGTCGCCTTTTGAACTTGTCTTCAACAACAATACAAGTTATAAATTAAATATAACCAGAATGAACAATGCTATAACGTTGAATTAGATATTGACTTTCCAGTTGAAACTAACGGCATTATGAAACTTCGACTGTTGAAGAATCTAAATTTCTGTGATTGAAATGTTTTTAAAACCGATAAAATTACAGCATTTTTATCAGGTCTGTTTTGCTTATATATATATATATATATATATATATATATATATATATATATATATATATATATATATATATATATATATATATATATATAATTTGAAACACAACCGCACTTCATAAATACAGCAACAGTTTGTGAAGCTTTCCTTTCTTACCAAGTAAGTAGAGGGGGAATTAATGAATCCGACGTTACAGATTAAAATTACATATATATTTTATGCATAGATAAATTGTTGATAAATGTTTTACCTGATCCTCTGACGTCATGAGTCCATATTTCATCGACGTGTGTTAAAAGATTGTCTACAAAAATAAACAGAAAACACTGAAAAATAGTTTCATCATGAGAGATAAAAACAATAAAAACAAAAAATTCAAATCTGCATTAAAATCTAAATTAAAATGATTAATAGCTTTATTCTAGTGATTATGTTGTAGTATTATATATCGATTTAATTAAATTGCAGAACTAAAAATAGCAGATGTGGCGGTTCATCAGCCAATGGAATGATAGTATGACTCACAATGATATTTCTCTACCTACTCAGATTTTGTATCTTTTTTTGTGTCTCTCTCTCTCTCTCTCTCTCTCTCTCTCTCTCTCTCTCTCGACACTAGCGCACAAATACATGTATTTGGTGACTTTAATGTCCACCACAAAAACTGGCTTGGATTCTCTACTTACACAGATGCAGCGGGCAGCACAACTTATAGCTTCACTATATCTCACTCCCTATCACAAATTGTTACGTTTCCAACCCGTTTCCGTGACCAGGAAGAACAACACGCATCACTTCTAGATCTGTTTTTGACCACAGTTCCCGATGACTGCATAACGAAGGCCCACAGCCCACTCGGGAACGCTGATCATGCAGTGATAATGGTTGAAATCGCCCTAAACTCTAGAGCCAAAACTGAAGAGCCAGTGCTCAAAACAACGAGATATTATAAAAAGGCTGACTGGGAAGCCATCAGGGAACTAATCAGAGATGCCCCATGGGGAAATATTTTTCTCTCCCTGCTGAACAGTGTGCAAACGAGACCACTGACTGGTTCAAAACTGCAATCGAAGCGCATGTTCCCATGCGGAAATTTTATAGTAAGCCCCATTCTCCCCAATGGTTTACGTCGACTTGCACAACTGCCATTGCTCAAAAGCAGCATGCATACCGTAGGTTTAACCGACATAAGTCCAGTTCAAACAGACTAAAGTATATAGAAGCTAGAAATAATGTTAAGAAAGAAATAGCGACAGCTAAGAGAGAATTTACGGAAACCACTAAAAAGCGCATCGAAGCCCAAAAACTAGGAACTCGAGACTTCTGGAAAATCTACAACAGTGTAGTAAATAATGGGCAATCAACAATCCCCCCACTAACCAACAATCACGAGGTTATCTCCTCAGCAACCGACAAAGCTAACATGCTTGCCAGTCGGTTTGCCTCAAACTCCACACTGGACCCTTCCAACCACCCCCTACCTGACTTTCCTATGCGGACAGACGCCACGCTAGACGATCTGAAAACCACCCCTGCTCAGGTGCATGCTATCATAAAAAACCTTGACACTTCAAAAGCATGTGGACCCGATCTTATCCCAGCTGTGCTATTAAAAAAGTGCTCAGCCGAAGTAGCTCCAGTTCTCTCCAAACTCTACAACAAATGCCTAATGAAGCTTGCTTTCCGGGCTGTTGGAAAACTGCTTCTGTTGTACCAGTATTCAAGAATTCTGGCGAAAGGACTGACCCATCAAATTATCGCCCCATTAGCCTCCTCCCACTTTTTGCCAAAATATTTGAGACCTTAATTAACTATGCCCTTGGTTTTAAACAATAGTTTTTCTTAAAACCATTGATTTTTTCCCCTTCAAGCTCTTAAACATGAGCAAAAATTAAACAATGGTTTTTCTTAAAACCATGTTTAATTTGATTTTTTTCCTTCTAGCTCTTAAACATGAACGAATGAGTTCTTTGTTAATTTGAAGAATGGGGGAAATACAAAGGTATTTAAATTCATTTAGAATTTAGTGAGCCCCCACCCCCGGGCATTTTTCTAGTAATTTGCTTATGTCAGAAACGTTCTTATTTCATAGGTTTTTAGATGTGTCCACGAATTTCTATGAGAAGCTTCATCAGTCAGGTTTTTTTTTTGTTTGTTTTTTTTTTTTTTGCATGGAGGTCACCACTTATCAAGGCCCGGAAGCCACTCGGGGATAAGGTTTATTGCATGTACAGTAATCAATGGGATAGTATCGTAGTAATCGTTAGTATTGGAGATTTGATAAAGTGTCTTACTTAAGGGGGCGGTTTATCAGGAATTTGTTTATGTTGGACTTGAGGACATCCAAGTTGTAGTCAGGTGAGAAACAGGCAAACGGCAGAGAGTTCCACAGGCGTGCACTTCTAAGAAAGAAGCTTTGCTCATGGAATCTACGTTTTGATTTAGGCACAGATAAAGGAGTGAGGAACAGAGTTCCACAGGCAGACAGTTCTATGAAAGAAGACAGTTTGCATAATTACATTGACACATCGGTTCTCGTCAGATCAGTGAAGTTAAGCAATGTTGAGTTTGGTAATTACCAGATGGGTGACCAATTGGAAATAACAACACCTCCATGCAAGAACTGCAAACATCTAATGTCATCATCTCCCCTTACTAGGATATATATGCGATTGGGGATTGTTTGTGAATTTAATATTCCCTAGAAACTTTCTCCTTTGGAGGACGTTGATTCAACTTGCCTAGGGTTAATTCCACCTTGTTCTTTGTTTGTTCTTAACTAGAACCCTGTTGGTCAAAATTACGAGGATCGTTCTAAAAATAAGGTCTCATTTTTTAACACAAAAACTAAAACGTTGAAGATGGAAGTGGGACCATTAAAATGAGGTGCATTTTGTGCTCTAAAATTAACTTTTCTACATAGTTACCACCAATCTCAATGCACTTTTATAAACTTCTTTTGGTGCTTCTTTTAATCCTTCAGGTTCTTTATATCTTCAAATATATTTATGGTGTTTCGTTTTTCTAAAATTACTGGATTCAGCATCAAATAACCTGGAAAGGGTTGATATGCCGTTAAACAAAACAGCCAAACCAAACTATGTGCTCCACTAATTCTCTGATTGTTTGATGTAGACTTTTATGAGGAAATAGATTTTTTTTTTACAGTGGTGTCACCACTTATCGAGATCTGAAGGCCTCTCGGGGTTAAGGATTAATGGGTGTACGGTGGTCACTGGGGCAACAACGGAAATGGAAATTAGGTATAATTTGACTATTTAACAGCCGACTTACTAAAAACTTGTTTACATTGGACTTGAAGGCGATCTCATTGTAGTCAGCTGGAAAGCATACCAGCAGAACAGAGTTCCACAGGCAGACAATTTTTAGGAAAGAAGACTTGTTCATGAAATCTGCGCTTAGATTTAGGCACATATAAAAGGTAGGAGAAATTGTCGATCGTAGTTGTAGCTAGGTGAATGTTTTTTTTGTGAAAGTATGGTAATTAGGGACCATAGATTGAAGCTCAGACGAGCACTTGCCATGAAAATAATGATAGCAACATTTCTTTTGTGAGAAAGGGGTTGTAGGGATTCAATCAATTTTTATTGAACTAAATGACTACGAGTAATAGATAGCATTAAAAGTCTTCATTTCCAATTTGTGATTTTGTCAATATTAGCATCCAAGATGGCTGCCAAAGCATACAAAATTTTTAGTAATCACTGTGTTGTCCCATAAAACTTTTAAATAACCACTGACAGTTTTCTATGATAATCTCTCCAACAATCTCAGAACACGGATTCTATCATTGATAAAATTATCTTTTAAGCGTTTCTTTCATCCAATTTTATAGTTAATATTTATATTTTTATTTTTTTCAATCAAATTGCTACTTCATCATCTTTAGATTATAATATCTCCATTTTTTTTTATATTAATTTCCAGATTTGTTTCAATTTTATTTCCTTTGGCTTCGTATCTGTTTCTGTTTTTTTTTTGTTGTTTTTTTTTAAGATAGGGCGTTTAATTTCTTCCTTTCTTTTATTAATACTAGCTTCATATTTCAAAATCGATTTAAAATTTGATATTTTCTTTTGCAAAATTAATCATTTTTTGGCACTTTTTAAAATGGAAATACAAATTCTTGCTGGATTGAAAACGCTGACAGAATTAAACGCTCCACGTTCTGAAAATGCGTCTCTTATTTCGTTGATTGCTTTTAATATTTTTTTCTTCATTATTTTATTATTTAATCTTTCATTAATTTCACATGAAAAAGTCTACCTGATGTCACCATGAGTTATCTGCCCGTCGTTTCAAATTATTCTGTGTGTTCATAAAATTGCATATCTAATGTATGATGATCAAGTTAGAAGTTGTTAATTGCAGCCTTTACTTGAGTATGGTGTATATATATATATATATATATATATATATATATATATATATATATATATATATATATATATACTTTTTTACCAAAGGGTCACCGCATAATAAGGTCCCGAGGCCACTCGAGAATAAGGGTTGATGTGTGTATGGTAGTCATTGAGACAGTAGCATAGTAATCATTTGTGGTGGAAATTTGGTATCATTAGATTATTTATGAGGATGTACATTAGATGGTGATGACAGAAAGCTTACAGCACTTTTGATGCACTTGTGGCGTGAGAGAAAGGATATAGTCTTTAGAAGGGTGCAGTTTCTTGTGTGTGTGTGTGTGTGTGTGTGTGTGTGTGTGTGTGTGTGTGTGTGTGTGTGTGTGTGTGTGTGTGTGTGGAGAGAGAGAGTTTAGTCTTATTACTGGTTAATAAGTTGGTATACATTCGTTTCAATAGTGGCCAATACTAAAGAAGTTATTAAAGATGGTGAATAAACATATTATAATAAAGCCAAATTTTTGTCTGTCCGTTCACATACGTCATATATGACGTCAGAGCAACTAATATATATATGCTAGCAGTTCAGCCCGACTTTGCTCGGGTCCTATGTACTGTTCATAACTTTGTGCATATGTATATATATATCTTAAAAAGTTTGATATATGTCCAGGTAAGTTACATCTAAAATTTCAAGTGTTTAGACCCAAAATTGGTGGAGGAGTTTGGTAAAGTCTGCAATGGTCAACTCTTTCTACTTTGACCTCTTGGCAGCTAAAATTTCGCCCAAAAACTGATTTAAAAATTTGCTGCATGTCTGAATACCCTTCATGTAAAATTTCAAATTTTTAGACCTCAAATTGGCTGAATAGTTTGTTAGAGACCGCAAGGGTCAAATCTTTTGAACTTTGACCCCTTGGCAGCCAAATTATTCGGCCAAAAACCGATTCAAAAGCTTGCCCAATGTCTGAATACACTTTATGTAAGATTTCAAATGTTTAGACCAAAAATTAGCTGAGTAATTTGGTAGAGATTGCAGAGGTAAATTTAAAAAAAAAACTTTAACCCCAATTTTGACCCCATAACATTTGTTTTGGGCTCAAATCAAATTTAACCGTTTGATCCATGTCTCCAAACAGGCAGGAATACTGCTTTATTATAATAAATTTATTTTGTTTTTTTCTTAGATCGATTCATTTCAGAGTCACTAATGTCGAATTGTGTAATGGCTCTGAGGAGGTCGCATACACCGAAACCTCGACTTGCTAATGTAAGCCCCCACCCCGTCCTCTCCAAAACCCATAACAATACAGAAAGATTAAAAGATAAAACATAGGGAAAGCAAATATCAAACAGCGTGAAAGATAAGTAAATAATTAGAGATGAGGAAGAAAAGGGCAAATATGGTCGATGAATGACAGAGGGCACATGTTTTAGAGGTTAACGCGTCCTGTAAGGAGATTGAAGAAGAGGAAAACAAAACGATTTTTTTGTGGCCTCGATATTTGGAGGGGGGAGAGGGGCGATAATTTGAATACTTGAATAATTTTAAGAAACTACTAAAGCAGTATTCACTTTAGCCGGGTTGGACCGGCTTCCTCCAAAAGAGGAAGTTTCATAGGTGTATGAAATTCACAAGCGATAGTCAGTTGCATGTAAGGGAGATGACGATGTTAATCTTTTGCAGCTTTTGCAGGTGTTGACATACAGCGCCTAGTATTCCCAAATGGTTACTGACCAAGCCAAACTTGCTTAACTTCAGTGATCTAACGAGAACCGGTTTGTCAACGTGATTATGCAGTATATTTACTTGTCTCCTCACAAAGGCAGTTAAACACTGGGTCAGTTTTTACACAGACAGAAACACACGCGCGCGCGCATCTTTCCTTTTATTTATTATATAGATTATATAAATCAATATTTAACTAAAACAGCATAAAACTACTGTTAATGTCTAAATCTTTATAAATGAGAAGGTAATGCCTGGGAGAACGGTATTATGATGAGCCAAAAAATATTTATAAATTATTGAAGCACCATAATACTTAATTTTGGTCCCTACTTACTTGCCTCCCCACGAGGGCGGAGTTAAAGACACAGCCGATTTTTAATACAGAGAAATAGAAATGTAGCTCTCCAAATGAAGACACTCTGGGTTGGGCAAACTCCAGATCTAAAATGTAAAACTTACATCCAATCTGTTGCTAAGGTCGCTGGAAAAATGGCCGGATTTTTCTAAACGCTCTTGGAAGTACTTGAGTATTGCTGCCAGATCTGGGGAAGTGCAGCAAATGTACCTATTTACTATGCCTCCCCACGGGACAGAGTTAGACACCAGGGTCGTTAAAGTGCAGCAAATGTAACATAGCACAGATATGCGTATGTAAATGTATGCAAAATGACGTCACCGGTAAAGAGAAAAAAAAATATAGAAAAGAGAAAGAGAGCAATCATGTGAGAGACGTGGAGCAAGAAACAAGATAACGTGGGAGGCGTGGAGAACATTCTAGATCACGTGGGTGACGTCATAGCTGTAACACTCAGGAAATAAATGTTATTACAAAAAAAAAAAATCGCGTTGGAGTTGTTTCCTCTTCTTGGTCTCCTTTGCAACTGAAACTGCATACAATGTGGGTTGGTTCCAAAATAATGTTACACTAAGAGCACTAATCATTGTCTAGATAGAGTTCAAAATGACTTCGAAATCTAGTGGGGAGTGATCTCTTCCATTCCTTACATCCCCTTTACAGAAGAGATGTCGTTACTTTCATGGAAGGTGCTTGGCTAAGCTCCAATCGCTGGTTTTCCCTGGTAAAATATTCACACCAAGAACTTGCTTTGCTAACACAGATATTTTGGGACCCTGGTATTTTTTTCTTTTCTTTCTTTTTTTTTTTTTTTTTGAAGTGTGGGGTGGGGAGAGAGAGGAATAATTTCTCTACACAATTTGAATATGTTAATAACTTGAACAAGCTCTGTTTCTATTTAGTTGCCTCCCCACAAAAGCAGAGTTAGACACAAGGTCGGTTTTTAATGTTAGGAAATTCCAGCTCCCCAAAAAGGGGCACTCTTGATTGGAACAAAAATAAAAATAGCCTCAGACTTCTCCTCCTGAATCGATCAAGTGTAGTATCAAAACAGATACTACACTTTGCTCTTAGCCAAGGGGTCATAGAAAGTTTTAATGAGCACTGTTATTAAGAAGGCAGATATGATTAAAACAAGAAGTAAAGAAGAGGCATCACTATTCACTGAGCAACAACTTGCAATAGGGCAATAAAAAAAAAGACATTTGAACTGTGTACAAGACATCTGCCAGAGACATTTTAGTATGGTCTGGAGTTAAAGAATTGCTCGACAGAAACACAATTCAACAATGAAACAAAATGAATATGAGTTTGTTATGTATAATTTTAAAAACTGTTTGGCCGTGACTTATTAAGGCCAAGAGCCACTTGAGGATAATGGTTAATGGTATTGTCTGCCTAAATTGGTCAATAGAATGAGCCAAATTTTTTTATTACTTATGGGACGGTTAACGCCAAGTACTTGATATTGAATTTGAGAATGATGTTTCCACGGTGTTTTTTTACTTGAGAGTCACCATTTATCAAGGCCCGAAGGACACTCGAGGATAAGGGTTAATGAATGTAAGGTGGTAGTGTCATATCCGTTACTGGTGTAAATTGGGTAAGATTTGATTATTTATGGGGATGGCTCAACAAGAACTTGTTTATATTGGACTTGAAGGCTACCATGTTGTATTCAACTGAGAAGCAGGCCAGCGGAACAGTTTTGGGAAAGAAGCTGCGCATTGTTTTTCTAGGCCTTCCCCTGTAAACTAACTCTGCTACGTAAACATCATATTTCGTTTAACATCAGTTTTTAATGCTGGTAAGTGTTGGGTGGCTTTTAAAAATTGCTTTCCTTCGTCTTTCTCTGTTAACTGACCCTGCTACCTCAACTGTCCTACATTTTTTTTTTTTTTTTTTTTACACAGTGGTCACCACTTACCAAGGCCCGGAAGCCACTCAGGGATAAGGGTTATTGCAAGTACATTACGTTAGTGTGGAGATTTGATGAAGTGTTTACTTAAGGGGGCGGTTCATTAGGAATTTGTTAACATTGGACGTGAACACATCCAAGTTGTAGTCAGGTGGGAAGCAGGCAGACGGAACAGTTCCACAGGCGTGCAGTTCTAAGAAAGAATCTTTGTTCATGGAATCCACGTTTTGATTTAGGTCTTTTGACCTACTAATCCAAGCGCTCTCATCCATTCCTTTGATGTGACCAAACCAACAAAGTTTCCTACTCTACACCCATCTCCTTATACTGTCCAGATTCAATCTTCCTCTGAGGTTATACATCTATCGCACAATTTTCATATTTCTCTCCTTGCAACGCATATCCTCAACCCTCACTGGAAAAATTCTAAACAACTCATATACGGCAGAATCAGATTAATAAACCACTTCTCATTAGATTACCAAAGTTAAACAATGTTGAGTCTGGTCAGTACCAGATGGGTGACCATTTGGGAATACCAGGCGCTGTATGTAGAGGGACAGCAATACCTCCATGCAAGAACTGCCAAAATCTTTTTTTTTCTTTTTTTTTTTTACATGGAAGTCACCACTTATCAAGGCCCGGAAGCCACTTAGGGATAAGGGTTATTGCGTGTACAGTAATCAATGGGATAGTATCGTAGTAATTGTTAGTATTGGAGATCTGATTAAGTGTCTTACTTAAGGGGACGATTCATCAGGAATTTGTTTATCTTGAATTTGAAGACATCCAAGTTGTCGTAGTCAGGTGAGAAACAGGCAGACAGAAGAGAGTTCCACTGGCGTGCACTTCTAAGAATCTAATGTCGTCATCTCCCCTGACCAGGAAATACATGCAACTGAGGACCGAAGAGTAATGTTTACTGGGAGTAATGCCTTTGTCTTCTTTGTAAAATTTACATCTAAGAATATTGTTTTCTGGAATTAATTTTTTTTTTTTTTAATGTTGAAATATATGAAATCTCCCTCTGCAAGTTATGTTTTCTAAGAGCAACAATTTCTCTTACTCTATGTCTGTGCTTAAAATTAAATGAAAGAGCTTTCTTCCCCCCCCCCAGAACTGCTCGTCTGTGGAGCACAATTCTTTGAGGCTACTTCCCGGCTGACTATAAGAGTTGTTATAATTAATTAATTCCTATCCAATTTCCATTATCATCGATCATCACGGTGTTGTCTCAACTGCCATCTTTTAACCATTATCCTTCAATGGCGTTCAGGCCAGTTACTCTATAATAATAAAAAAAATTGTATTCTGAAAGCACCATATTCTAAGGGCAGTGTTTTCTAGGAGCAATGTATTCTTAGAATATAAATAATTATACATTATATTTGACAACTTCATTCGGCATTAAATAACCAATAAATGGTTGATATGTCGTAAACCAAATAAAACCCCAGATTCTTTTAAAGAATGTTTCTATACGGAAGCAGCTGCCTTTTCCAGTCAACATAATTCATGCTAAATCGGTTAAAACTAAAATAATTGATTATAAATGAAGGCTAAACGACTTATCATTTTATATACAGCAATATGGATTTAGACAAGCCCGTTCCACAGCAGACATCCTAACTGTGATCTCTGAACGTATATACCATTCACTGGACAAAGCGGGGGAGGGCAGAGCAGTAGCTCTAGATATATCTAAGGCTTTTGACAGGGTATGCCATGAGGGTCTCCTCAGGAAAATTAGATATTATTATACGGTATCACTGGTAGAATACTTAACATAATTAAATCGTTCTTAGATAAGAGAAAAATCCAGGTTGTCCTCGACGGTCGTGCATCTAAACAATATGATATAAATGCGAGGGTGCCCCAGGGTTCTATCCTTGGACCTCTATTGTTCCTGATATTCATAAATGGCCTCCCCGACAAAATTGCCTCTGAGATGGGTATATATTCTGATGACACTACACTCTATGGCAGGCCCGACAGGAAGACGAATGAACACATTTCTAAAGAAATGGCAGAAACACTAGAGGAAGACTTCCAATCTGTGGTGGAATGGGGACAAATGTGGTTGGTCGCATTCAATGCTGCCAAGACTAAACTAGTTTCATTCAATAATTACAAGAAACCCTCTCTACCACATATAGCAATGGCCAACGACTCTTTATTTGAGAGTACATCTTTCAAACTCCTTGGCCTAACGTTCACAGGAAACATGAGTTGGAGCAATTACATTGAAGGCATTGCCAGGGCTGCTGCAAGAAAGGTGGGCTCTCTCTACTAAAGTATCCTGTACCTCTATAAGGCCACCATTCGCCCATGTATGGAGTATTGCTGTCACATCTGGGCTGGTGCATCTGCTACTTGTCTCTCGCTCCTTGACAAGGTTCAAAAGAGAGTCGCAAACCTGATAGGCCCTGAACTGGCATCTAAGCTTCAGCCTCTGTCCCATCGAAGAAATGTTGCATCCCTTTGCCTTTTCTACAAGTATTTTAGTGGTGAATGCTCTGACGAACTGCAATCACTTGTGCCCCCACAACGTGAGCACCCTCGACAAACCCGATAGGCTGCTAAATCCCACCCCCACACTGTAGAGATTCCTAGATGTAAAAGATCTTTTTACTCCAATAGTTTCTTTCCCAGAACCGCTAGACTCTGGAAGTCCATTCCAGGTCCCTGCTTCCCCAACAGTACTGACGTGCAAAAGTTAAAGTGTAACATGAACCGACATCTTGCTGCCCAAATCCCTACATAGTACCCCAGTAGTTGTTGCCTCTGATAGTAGCCCCCTACACCAAAGTGGCAATTTGCCTTGTTTGGGGTGAAAATGTAATAAAAAAAAAAAATTATATATATATATATATATATATATATATATATATATATATACTAGCAAAAGTACTCGTCGTTTACTGGGTTCAAAAACAGCCTACAGAAAATGAACTCTGATTTATGAAAGTATGATAGGTTATGGAAAGGAAGGGTTGTAAAGAGATAGCTTCGAATTTGGGAGTATCAAAACCAAAGCAAAATATGATGAAAGTAAAAATAAAATAGATAAACCCCATGATTTATTATACCATACCTGTTCACACTGAAACACTTATCACAATATTTTGTGGATCTATATTAAAAAACCTTGTTAAACTTTGTGACATATTTCCATTCTATGGAGGTCAGGTGCGAACGAACACCCCATAATTTTATTATATCATATTTTTTCAAACTGAAACTTAATTTTCAAAGTATACTTACGCAGATAGATGTGAAAAGTCTTTATTAATGTTTGTGCCTATTTCCATTCTATGGAGGCCAGGCGCGAACGCAGACCCCACACTTTTATTATACCATCCCTATTTAAGTTAAAACATACTTATCAAAGTATTATTTTGTACATCTATATAAAAAATACTTGTAAACTTTTTTTTTAATTTTTTAATTTTTTATTTCCATACTTTGTGGACCAGGCGCGAAGCAGACCCCACAATTTTAATGAACCACCATTCTGCCAGATCAAATATACCCATTCCTGTGTCTCGATACATCTTCTATCATTATATGTAATCAGTTTTTTAAAATAGTTAACCATATAGGTGCCTATTTGTGACCAGACACACACACACACACACACATACACTCACACACACACACACACATGTGTGTGTGTGTCTGTCTGTCTGTCTCTCTGTCTGTGTGCGCGTGTACATATATATATATATATATATATATATAAGCTCGTATGCGCAGATCGTGATGTTATAATCATTAGATCACTCTGGACCGATGTTACGACATTTAAAAATAGATATTTAATTTTAACGACATTTCTCCCGGTTAAGATTGGCCATGAGGTTTGTTCCTTGTTAATGAAGTCAGAGATGACTTCCTGGCCGAGTTCGAATCTCCCAACTGGCAATAATCGTGTTACCCTGCACTGATGATTCCCAAAAGGGCGAAACACTAGTGTCAGTAGGCATTTAAAAATTATTATAGTAATAATTATGTCAGCTCCTTTAAGAATCTAGTTATTATTGTGGAGCACTTTCAAGTTGAAATGAAAGTCAATCACTTAAGCTCGCCTGGGCAGATCATGATGTTATAATCATTAGATTATTACGGATGGTGTTGAGTGGTGCATTTTAGGTGGAATTGAGATAGGAAATGGGTTAAGATTCAAAGGAGGAAATATAAACACGTGTGGACGGATAGAGAGAAGAAAATTTATTATGGGGTAAAAAGGGATTGTGGGATTTTTACAATAAAGGGAGACAATCACAGGAACTGTTCCCCCCCCCCGCTTGCTTTAGAATGTTATTGCGTATATTATATAAGAGCATTGTATTTAAAGTCCAAAAAGAAATTCTTTGAATCTAACTTTGCTCGGGTTGGAGGTTTCGTCAAAATGTCCACTAGCATGTCATTTGTTGGACAATAATTTTTATGCCGCCATTGTAGGACAATAGATCATTTTTATGCCGCCATTGTTTAGGCGCGTCCCTGATGAAGTGGTATTTTATATCTATATGCTTGCACCTCTGTCGGTGCACAGGGTGCCTGGAAAGTGCTATTGCCCTCTGGTTATCTTCGAATATCTTAATCGGTCCATAATTTTTGCCTAGGTCCATTTCTGTGAGTATTTGTAGGAGATACATGCCTTCTTGAGTGGCCTTCGCTAATGCCACATACTCGGCTTCACATGTGGATAATGCTACGAGGGGCGTGCAATAAGTAATGCCCCTGACCCACTTCCAGTTGTCTGATCTAGCTTAAATTTTGCATGTGCAATGATTTATATCTCTACGAGTTATGTGGCAAATTACAGCTCTGAACTAATTGTGGTTTCTGTTTTACAAGTGTTTGAACTGAGTCAGGTGTGAAATGGAGCCTATTGAATGTCGAGCAGTGATTCGGTTTTTGTATTTGAAAGGACGCACACCACAGGAGACTTTTGATGAAATGAAATAAACTTATGGTGATAATGCTCCATCATATGACCTTGTAAAACGCTGGCAGCGTGAATTCAAACATGACCGGAAGTCTGTGGAAACAGCTCCCAGACCTGGTCGCCCCCTTCTGCCATTGATGAGGTATTTGTCCGTCAAGTTGAGTCTGCCATTTTGGAAGATCGGCGAATTACTATTCGCCAAATAGCCCAAGATGTCAAGATTAGTACAGGGTCTGTAGAAACTATCATTCATGACGATTTGCATACGCATAAGGTGTCTGCCAAATGGATTCCCAGGTTGCTCACACCATTCCAGAAGCGAGAATGCGTTGAGTGCTCAAGGATGAATTTGGAGATATGCTAGGTAGATGAGTCAAAGTTCTTCAAAAGACTGATTACACAGGATGAAACCTGGGCTCATCACTATGATCCAGAGACCAAAGCCCAATCAATGCAGTGGAAGCACTTGGACTCACCACCTCCAAACAAGGCAAGGATGCAGTCCTTCGCTGGCAAGGTCATGCTCACAGTCTTCTGGGACCAAGACGGAGTAGTGATGACAGGTTTCTTGGCAAAGTGTACCACAATTACAGGAGCCTATTATGCTTCACTTTTGAGGAAATTGAGGGAAGCTATCAAAATCCAGAGGCGGGCAAGATCAGCAAAGGTACCCTCCTCCTGCAAGACAATGCTCCGGTCTACAACTCGCATGTCACCAGATCGCATGGCACGGGCGAGTGGTTATGAAATCATCCCCCATCCTTCCTACTCTCCTGGCCTTGCACCCTCTGACTTTCACCTCTTCCCAGCCATTTTTCTGGGGTCGATCGTGTGGTTAGAGTTATTGTCGGTTTAATCCAACTTCTGCTCACATGGTGTTGTCCTGTCCAGGCATGTCGAACCTTTCCAGTATTTTTGTCGCATACTGTTCCTGGCTCATTAATATATATTTTTCGGTTATGCTGAAATCTATTCCTAGGAAATGCCGGAGTTTTCCGAGGTCTTTCATCTCAAATTCGGACATCAGCATCTGCTTGGTAGTGTTTAGTGAATCATTATTATCAACTGCAATAATTAAATTATCGACCCATGAGATCGTTTTTTACTGTTGTGTTGTATGTAGACGCAATAATCCACTTTATTCTGAGTGAAGCCATTTTTGGTGAGCGGATTATGTAGGGTTTGGTTCCAGTTTCTGCCCGATTGTTTTAGGTCGTATAGGAATTTGTTTAACATACAGACTGGTTTCTCGCCTGTTTTCCATTTGATTTCTAATCCTTCTGGTTGCTCCATGTAAATTTCATGGTCGATAGGGGCATGAAGATATGCTGTTTTTACGTCCATTTGATGTACGAAGAAATTGTATTGGATAGCCATTTTCATTATTATGCGGATTGATGTGATGTTGGCTGTCGGTGAGAAAGTCTCTGTAAAATCTACTCCTTTGGTTTGATTATAGCCCCTTGCGACAAATCTTGCTTTGTATTTTGGAGTTCCGTCAGGGGTTTTTTTTTAATGTTGTATACCCATCTGCCATTGATTGTTGTTTTACCTTTAGGTAAATATATTAGTACATACACGTCATTTTCTTTTAGGTAATTGATTTCCTCCTGCATTGCTTTGATCCAGTGGTGTGCCGCTGGGTAGGTTGTAGCTTCTTTATAGATGCGTGGTATACCATGTGCGGCTTTGTAGCAGTAATCGACGTTGATTAGTGTGTGACTACTCTCGTCTTGAACTGTTGTTATATAGTCCTCTAAGTAGCTGGGTACCTTGTGTTTCCGCTCAGGGTATCTCTATGTATGGATATCCTCTTCCATGGCGTTGGGTGGTTCATCAACACTAGATTGTTTTGGGTTTTCTGTTAAACGTCTCTCGGGAAAGTCCACATCGTCATCATTTGGTGGGGAGGTTTGAGTGTGTTGTTCACTAGTGCTGTTGATAAATTTTACTTGTCTGTGTTTATACACTTTTCCATTTTCTGGGTAGTAGATTAGGTATTCCGGGCTGTTTCTGTCATATCCGATAAATATTCCTTTCTGGCATTTTGGGTCAAGTTTTCCTCCTTTGTGTTAGAGTAGGCATAGCACACTTAGCCGAAAATATGCATGTTTGAGAAGTCGGGTTTTCTGCCGGTTATCTCATAATAAGGAGTCTGTTTTAAGCAGTTGTTGAAGCATCTTTTCGTATAAGATCAGATGTCATAGCGTAAGTCCATAAATTTTTGGGCAAGCCGCTTTCTACGATCATGCATCTTGCTATTTCAAACAATGTTCGCCAATTTCTTTCGGCCGTTCCGTTCTGTTGAGGTGAGTACGGCGCCGAAATTTTATATTTTATTTTATTTTTGCGGAGTAGCTTCTGGAAGTCATTTGATTTGAACTCCGAGCCATTGTCCGATCTTAATATTTTTATTTTGCCATAGGGGGAAATGTCCGCGATGAATCTCTCGGCGGCGAGTATAGTTTCGCCTTTATTCTTAATGAAATATACGAATACGGTGCCGAAAAATCATCGGTGAATGAGACAGCATAGCGGTTTCCGCTTAAATCTGCCGGGTCTATTGGGCCAGCTAAGTGTGGATGTACTAAGTGTCGTATACCGGTTGCCCGTTCATCAGTTGTTTATTTCTGATTTGGGGAAATTTCCCTTGAAGGCAGATGTCACAGGTTCTGTTGCTGGAGTTTTTATTTTTTATTTTCATTCCGTTGACTACAGCCGGAAGTTTTGCTACATCGTCGTAGTTACAGTGGTCGAGTATTCTGTGCCACATTTGGACGTCGTTGCATTGATGGCAGCTGTCTTCATCACTTTCATCCTCTACAGTCATTAGATAATATAATCTTTTGTGTACATATATTTTAAATTTGGTTCCATTTTTGTGCATTAGTTCGTCTTCATTTTCTTTGAAGATGACCGTTGCTCCATTTTTAGTGGTGGTTTTCATGGAGAAAATTTCTTGTGGATAGGTGGGTATCAGTAACGCTATTTTCAGGGTTACTGTGACGCTGTCGTGTGACGCTGTCTCCATTTTTGTCTAGTAAACGTATTTTAGGAGTCTCCTCTCTTTAATGCTATACCGCTGGTTTTCGTTCCGTCCGCTAATTCCATGTAATGGTTCTCTGGTTGAAATGTAGCGTCGATGTTTTGGAATTTCTTTTCATCTCTAATGATGTGGGAAGTTGCTCCCACATCGACTAGTAAGCCCATGGGTGATATCGCCTCTCGTCTGTAGTAGTCTTCCATTTTGAATGCGAATGTGTTTTCTTCGGTCTCCGCTACCTTTTTCATAGTATCCCTACATTTATAGCGGCAGGACTCTCTCTTATGAGTAGTGCTTTTACAGTAGTTACACCACTGTTTTCGGCTGTTGCTGTTGGGACACTCTTTGTATATATGTCCCTTCCCACCACATGTAACACACGAAGTGTCTCGCTCGTTGTTTTGCTCGTAACAGCTATCGTTTCTCATAGTGGTTCTTGAAAAAGAAGATGTCAGTTTCATAACGTCGTCACCGCTAGACTGATCTCTGTGTCTTAGCGTTTTTTTGAAGCTTTGAAGCTCGGTTTTAAATATAGAGAATGTCAGTTCTTTGTTGCTTTGGGTTAAAAAGATAGAAAACGGGCCAAACTGGCTCGGTAATTTCTTTAATATCATTGTGATGATTAAGGCATCATCTACTGTTTGTCCAGCGGAGGGCTGTTAAAACGGTTTCTGTTCTTATAATGTAGTCCGTAACGCTTTCGTCAGTTTGCTTTTTAAAGGATGTCAGTTAGGTTTATATAACTCTCGGTTTTCCTTTTCCTGCGCAGTGTTCGCATAATATTCCTAGGGCTTTTGTTTCATTATCGGCGGCTTCTCTTATTATCAGAGATAGGCTTTTATCATCCAGGAACTGTACAAGCTCCACATAGGCTTCTTCGTTTCTCTCATCATTGTGTCTGTCTCGAACGAGATTTTTCCTGGGCCCATCACCTGTTGAGTGGTGCATTTTAGGTGGAATTGAGATAGGAAATGGGTTAAGATTCAAAGGAGGAAATATAAACACGTGTGGACGGATAGAGAGAAGAAAATTTTATTATGGGGCAAAAGGGGAATGTGGAATTTTTGCAATAAAGCGGAGACAATTACAGGAAGGTTACATTTAAAAATAAATGTTTAAATTTCAACGATATTTCTCGCGGTTAAGATTAGCCGCGAGATTTGTTCCTTGCTAATGGATTCAGAGATGGGTTCAAATCTCCTGATAACTCTATTTTTCTAAAAATATTTTTAAAAAATCAATAAATATTTAACAAAAGTAATATGTTCTTATAATTATTAAAAAAAACGGATGTAAACCATTGTAAGAAGCATTTATACAAAATATGATAAACTATTACATTTTTATGTAAAGTATAAAATCTAGGCAAGTTACGTATTTAAACTAAATCAGGAAGTCTCGCTTCGTAATCGGAATATTTTTATATCAATTCTCGTTGTGTTATTTCATGACTTTTAACGCTGGGAATTCCTTTATATTATAAGTTCTACTAAATTATATCGTCAATTTCGGGTATAGTAGAAGGTTACTAAAATGTCACGTGCTAGGTGATGATTCCTGTATAATAAAATGACCACGTTGTTAAAGAGAAAACAAAATAAATTATTAAATGAAAGTTTAGTAGAACGTTATAATTAAAACACGCATTTATTCGATTAATATATATATATATATATATATATATATATATATATATATATATATATATATATATATATATATATATATATACACGTTTGTTTGTTACAGACAAGTAATCTAAAAAAACTACTGGCTGATTGAAATTCTACCAATAATAAAAAGAAAAACGTTAACAATGTAAATTCCGTGGGACATCAGAATTATGGTAATAAATAAATCCGACTATCACCGCTAGCTGCAAACAATGTTTGACGATGACACAAAATTCAAAAGAATTAGCAACAATTCTACTAATACATTAAAGACACAAGACTTATCACTGTCGATAACGCACAAATAGATAATTACCAATTTTCCCAAATAATCGGCGATTACAAACCTGACTATTTTATACAGAACAGTTAAGGTACATCATGATCACCGCAAAATATTATTATTGTTAACAAAAAACTAGTAAACCGTGTAAATCCAATACGAAAAACTATTGAATTAAAAAAAAATACGTCTTTTTTCTTATTCTTTAATTTAATTTTCATGCCAATTAATTAAATATACATGAATCTCTATATTAACAAATTTGAAACGATTTTTCACGTAAAACTTTCGACTCTATAATAATAATAATAATAATAATAATAATAATAATAATAATAATAATAATAATAATAATAATAATAATAAGTGAAGATTTCCTATACACAACTTTTACCTTCACAGTCACTACTAAAGCATTTTGTCCCTGATTAATAATCCTTATTTTTCCCTAGTACACATACTTTCTCAAATGCGGAATCATACTGAGAGAATAGCAAAGGCTTTCTCACTAATACAATTCACTATTCTTCCATAACCCAAAAACGCTGCTTACTTTTATTGGGAGGTTAACTTCTTCGCATGTAGCCAGTTTATTATTCAACTTTCTACATAGTAATATTTACTACATAATACATTGCAGTTACAGATTAAATTAACAAACGCTCCCTTTTTCTTAACGGTTTAACTGAATAACTGTTTAAACTTGTAAACCGTGTAAAATTGTGTACAATTAATTTTAAGAATAGGAGATCGTAACAAAAATGAACACCTCAACTAGCACCAAATACCATGACGACAAACTGTTTTTACATATCGTCCTATTAAACTGACTTCGAAATACAATTAGAACAAATTACAAAAAAATCATTGCCCATAAGCGTACATTAAACCTTATAGAAATTCTAACATTTACAGATAGACCTGTTAAAGATTTCATTCGTACATTTCTAAACAAACCCGAACTAGTAAACAGTAACCGGTAGTCCAAACGAATGAAATTAATATCTACCAGATCTCTTCGTTTCATTAATGACGTATAATTTTAAGCGACTACAGATAACCCTACAAATTTGCCACTTTGTTTTCGCTTGTACTTGATGGAGGACATCTATAATAATACTGAACAATAAAAAAAATGGATTTCGATTTTATGTTACAAGACTAAAAATAAAAATCATTTAGACAAACTGAATTTTAATTTTTTTAATGTTCTTACTTTTGGACAGGTTAATTCTGATTTACTAATTCTTTTATTTTTGGGTGAAAGATGTTTATACAGAATACGGAATTTACTATATATATATATATATATATATATATATATATATATATATATATATAGTGGAGATGGTAATTAATAAAAACAAAAAAAAGACAGAGACAAATTACTAAACAAAAAACAGGAAACCACCATAAACTGTAGACATTACAGATCCCACTTCCTTAGCAACTATGCACCTCTCTAAAACATCCCTTAGACAACACCACCTTAAATCCCCCTAACTATATATCCAATACAACCACCGACCACACCTACCATGACATACACTCAACCAAACCCCCCTAACCAACTCCCCCACACCCCACACCACCTTACTCCCTCCCCCTAAGAATCCCCCTAAATCCAACAAAATAACACATACCCCCAATCACCACCAACTCTAAACACCATATAACCTCATCCCACTTAACCACCCAATAATCGACATCAATTCCCCCCCCCTTGCCCAATCCCAACACACCCTACATGCAACCTCCACGACTTAACACGGAAATTGTTTGCATATGACTATGTGGATTTACACCTGCACAGGTAAGTACACATGGAAATGTACACCCAACCGATGCCTCATGTGCATAGGCGCACACCTTAGAGTATGACATCCTAATATAGCCTTCCGCCAAAACTGATCGATAATACCATATAAAAAAATACCCCAACTTAGAACAATAGCTACAGCACTCAATCCCCATATAAACCACCCCAAACTCCTCCCCAAAATCTATAAACATGGCTACCTACAACCACTATCCCGGGTACGTGGGCACTTATTAATGAATATGTTAAGTATATGTGGATGACACCCGCGCCCATATTTACGGCATGTCCCGCTATATACCCGTATGTATATGCGTGCGCACATATCTGTGCTTGAGGGAGTGTGGGTGCGTATCTTTGCAGATGTATATAAAGAGAGCATATATGCGTGCGTATGTGTATGCGTGTATGCATGCTTATCTGTGTACATGCATGCGTGTGGGAGCGTGCATTTGTGGGTTATATTTGTATGCGGAGGAGTACGCCGGCGCGCCCGTGTGCACCCACATATAACCAAAAAAAAACCCACTAATGAAAATGAAAACATTATGTACAGAACCCTGGGAATGAGTTTATGCTCATATCTATGTATAACCATATCTACATCGAACGAAAGTATTGCGCCTATGTACCCACAAATGAACTTAGATTTAAATCTATCCAGACGAATATGTCTATACCAATAACTGTCTGTATAACTGGGTATGTATATGTGTGTATGCACACACGTGTACATCCACGTGGGCGTCCGTGTGTACATTTGGTACCGATGTATGTGTGCCCGTGCCTGTGTATGCGTGTGTGGATGTGAGAGTTTAGATGCCCGCTGCCTGCTGTCCACATAGTGTGTGGGAGCGTGCAGCTGTGTATATATGTCGATGTATGTGCTCACGAGTATTGGTATCTGCATGCGCGCACGCGCTTGAACGTATGCGTGGGGTGCTAGTATGCCTGAATCAATATGCGCATATGAGCCCGTATAATCGCCTCCTTGGGGCGGGGGCGTCGATGTATGTATGTGCGCATCCATGCCTACGCACGCGCACCCAATCTTGGCACCTTAAAGAAAATTTGACGCAAGCGAGAACAACGCAGGTGTCTATGCATGCAGGCGCACATACGCACATATATTTGCACGCCAGGGCGGGCATGTATGTGTACCTGTGACCGTTTCTTTTAAGTATATATGTGTACGTGTGCAGATGTGTACCCGTGGCCGCGACCGCTCGCTGACCCTCTCCAAACAATTAACAACAAAATAAAATCAAAAAATAAATAAACCGAATCATAGCCCCCCCCCGCCTCCAAACATAAGCGAACACCCAACAGCTCAAGACATACTTACCAAGAAATCACCTCACTAACGAGACGCTAAAAACTTTAACACTAAGACTCGAATTTTAAAGTACCCCCCTCCTCCCACCCCCACATATTCCCCTTCTCCTCATGTATCCCTATGCCCTCAGCCACACCAGAAATGAACCTCCAAGACCCTCCCCCACAAGTTCCTTAAACCCCAAAATTAAAACCTTATCGACATACCAAACGCCCCCCCCACCTTCCCTCCTTGTTCCATTCCTCTCTTCCTCTTCCGCCCTCCTCGCAACCCCCCTGACGTCATTCACTCTTCCACTCTTTCATCCCAAAAACAGCGAACATTTCTGTAAAAGTTTGAGGACGCTACAGACGGCAAAAAAAAACGGCAGTGTAGCCGAAACAATAATATAACTTAACAGAAAGATATATATATATATATATATATATATATATATATATATATATATATATATATATATATATATATATATATAAATTTATAGATATAGATTTATAGACATTATAGATGTAGATGCATATATATATTTATAGATATAGATTTATAGGTGAACGATGAATTCGGAAAAAACAAACATCTTATATATCCAAAGGAGTTAGAATTGAATTTTGAACATAGAGGACAACAGACTACATTTCTGGATTTAGATATAAAAATTGAGGATGAGATTTTTCTTTATAAAATATTTGATAAAAGAAACTCTTTACTCTTTCAAATAGTTCGTATGCCGCATAAAGACAGTACTTGCCCTGTTTTTATGTTTTATGGAACCATTATGTCAGAGTTTTTGAGAATAGCTCGCGTTACTTTAACATTAATAGATTTTATACCCCCAGTTTCTAGCTAGGTAATAAGGATGATAAAACAAGGTGGGGATAAAACTAAAATATTTAAACAGTTAAATAAAGCATTTGTTCGTTATCCTGATGCTTTTGAACCGTATAAAATTAACCAGAATATATTAATAAAGGAAATCCAAAACTATATTAGTAATATATAAAAGTATTATATACAAAAAAAAAAAAATTTGTAACTATATATATATATATATATATATATATATATATATATAAAACTCTTTTTCAAGATGTTTTTTAACATGTTTTATTAATCATTTGTTCATATTATAAGCTCTATTTCGGTTGAGATTACTTTACTTGTAAATATTAACTCTTTAATATTTATAATATATTTTAAGTTTACCATTTTGATTACCTTGGTAAACTTATTGTAATTTTTATTTTCACACACACACACACACACACACACACACACACACACACACACACACACACACACACACACACACACACACACACACACACACACACACACACACACACACACACACACACACACACACACACACACACACACACACACACACACACACACACACACACACACACACACACACACACACACACACACACACACACACACACACACACACACACACACACACACACACACACACACACACACACACACACACACACACACACACACACACACACACACACACACACACACACACACACACACACACACACACACACACACACACACACACACACACACACACACACACACACACACACACACACACACACACACACACACACACACACACACACACACACACACACACACACACACACACACACACACACACACACACACACACACACACACACACATATATTATATATATATTATTTTCAAGTTAAATTCGTTACAACGGTATTTGTGTTTATTATATTATTAGAAAAATAAAAACGCCGGGAAGATCTCTCATAAGAAACACATTTTTTTATTAGGAGTTAAAGTTACACGAAATATTTCTTACAGAAAAATGCTTCAAAATAAGTTTAAACACAAAAAAAAGTTATCCAAATAAGTACAAGAGTAACTTATCTCACCTATGGTAGCAGTTTTTGTTATTTGTTTTGTTTATTTTAACACGTTTTCGTTTTGTCCCTTTTATTTCATAAATTGTTAGCTGAATGTGAAAATTATTTGCCAAAGACCTACTCCTCAATTTTAAGAATATTTGAAACAAAATAAAAATGATTTTTATATGAAATAAAAATTAAATATGATTGAACTTTTTTAAAATGTCGTTATACAATTGAATTTAATATTCAAGTCAACTTAAAGAAAGTCACAAATTATATGACTTCATCTCATCCTTTTCTAACAAAAATAGAAACTCCGATCGATTGGACGCTAACTGGCCATGAAGTGGCGTTGTTAAACGTTAAATTTATATACGAAAGTAATTCCCCAGTGTCAGATCTTAAATATTTATTAGTTTTAATTACTTCTTTATGCACATTTTTAAAGTTGTTGAAACGTAATAGCAAAAAACCCCCCCCCCCAAAAAACCCTACTTGAATGTTTAGAGGGAGGGGACTACGCTGGGTAAGATAGTAAGATTTTCGAGTTAAATTAATTTTTAACAGTAGTTGTGTTTATTAAATTGTTAGATGAAAGTACAGAATATGTAATTATGTCCCCATTCTACCCATATTCAAGATGGGTAAAATGTATTTTTTACCATATTTTTTGACGGTATTTTGTGTTTAGTGAATTGTTAGATTAAAGTATAAAATAGTTAATTATGTCTCTATCCTCCGCATGTTAAGAATGGTTTTTAAATAATAATGTTATTATTTTAACATGGCTCTTAAGTAACTTTTGCTTGTCTAATATAGTTTGTATTCGATTGTTTCTATTTTCTTGCCTCCTCACACGAGCAAATTTAAATGCAAGGTCGGTTTTTAATGTGGGAAACATCCAACTTTCCAAAAAAGGAAGAACTCTGAATTAGAACAAAACTAACAAATATTGCTTAAATCTAGGAGGATTTCTACGTCATTAGCCTAGGACAGAATAGACTAAGTGTAGCATCAAAACAGATACTACTATTTGTTCCTAGAAAAAAAGGCCCGGGTAGAATCTTTTATTTATAGCTTTAGAATAAAATTAAACATTCATCAATTAATTAATTAAGATTTTTTTAATCCATAAAAATATTTTATAAGATGGTTGAAAATCTCTCTCTCTCTCTCTCTCTCTCTCTCTCTCTCTCTCTCTCTCTCTCTCTCTATATATATATATATATATATATATATATATATATATATATATATATATATATATATATCTGTGTGTGTGTGTGTGTGTGTGTGTGTGTGTGTGTGTGTGTGTGTGTACATTTCCCTACACAATAACACAGTCAATTTTCAGTCAACAGATTCGAAATTTGATATACAGGGAAGTGAGATTTGGGAAAATCTTTGTAATCGGTTTTTGACCAGAAATTTGGCTGTTAAAGGGTCAAAGTTCAACGAGTTGGCCTCTACCAAACTCCTCCGACAAATTTGGGTATAAACAATTGAAATTTTAGATCTAAGTTCCTTGGACATGGATCTAACTTAATAACTTGATTTGAATCCAAAACAGTAAATGTTAAGGGGTTATAATAGGGGTCAAAGTTTAAAAACATTGACCTCTGCGGTCTCTACAAAATTACTCAGACAATTTCTGGTCTAAACATTTGCAATTTTACATAAAGGGTATTCAGAGAAAAGGCAAGCTTTTTAATCGGTTTGGGTCGAAAATTTGAGCTACCATTATATAAATGTATGTATGTATGTTTGCATGTCTGCCTAAAACTTTCGACAGAGGCGACGGATTTTCACAAGATAAGTATCGTTTTGAAGCTCGACCCTTCAGACGAAAAATACCGAAAAATTGGCTAAAAACATTAATTTCTTCAACCTCAACTGGACACTTTTCTACCGATATTTTGGAAAGTCACCCCCTCTTTTCAATTGTCTAGCCTTAATTTAAACCTACGTCATTTTGGCGGTGGTCGTAACAGCAAAGACGTTAGGTTTTTCCGGTTCTTTTCCTCCTTTGCGGTACATGTTGGAGCCTGCCTTCCTACCACTTTTTTTTTTATTTTGCTCAACACACACCTCCAAACACCCGGGAAACGCCAGGCAGCCCTGCTAGTTATTAATAAATTGCTTGTTAATAATAAACGTATCCAATTAGGTGCCCGGAAAACTCGTCCTGGGAAAACTCGTCTCCGGAAAACTCGTACCCGGAAAACTCGACCCCGGAAAACTCGCCCCCTTTCGCTTGGTAGGAAAACTGGTCCCTTATTGAATAAATATCGATTGAAAACACATTTTATGATCGTTCTTGAAGGAGATATTGTTTTTTAAAATAGACTATAACCCCCCATAATATTTAAAAAAATATATTTTACTTGTTTAATGTTTTTTTTTTTTTAAATAAAATCGATTTTCTAAGTGTCCGTTTTCTACCTCAGTTCTTAGTGGTTTCACTTATTTTAAAGCGTTTATTATGTTTATAAACGAGTTTTCCGGCGACGAGTTTTCCTAAATTCAAAACAAATGTCATGGCGAAAATACTAACATATTCACAAATTACGAAAAATGTGAAGATAGAAAATTAGTTATTAATAAAAAAAATAAGAAAATTTTTTATGGAGGCATAATTTACATGGGTCGTTTAAATGTCTGCATGTGGTAGCTTGTCTCATTATTTTCCATTCGACTACCGGCGAATGTCCGCTTTCTTTGAGTTCCCAGTATTTATTCGCTAGTGTTGTTTTTATACGGTGTTTTTTTTATTTTTGAATGTGCTTTTGTGGTCATGACCACAAAAGCACATTCAAAAATAAAAAAACCACATGCAGACATTTAGACGACCCATGTAAATTATGCCTCCATGAAAAATTTTCTATCCTGTACTTTAAAGAACCTCAAAATCTATTAAACTGTATGCGGGAAATAGCAAACAACTGTGTTCACAAAATAAAACTTACTCTAGGATAGCGATACAAAATAGCTTTAAAACTAACAATAACAATAGAAAACAAACAAATAAATAAATAAATTAAATAAACATGAATATACATAAACGATCACACACATATATGTATATATATATATATATATATATATATATATATATGTGTGTATATATATGTGCATGTATGTGTGTACACATAGGTATATTTATATGTATAAAAAAAAGGAGAACGTCTACCTAAAACCACTAACCTAGTTCTAAAACAGATCCTTTGTTTGATAAAATGCATGCCCATTGGCTGATAGGAAGGGGCGCGGTGGATACTAGAAAGCTAATTGGCCAACTAGAAATCCTCAACATATATAAAAACAAGAAGCAACCACAAAATTCGCGCATAAGCCTGACGAATCCTATAGTTGGATGAAACGCAGAATATTCAGTGTAGCTTAATCGCCATATATATTTTATAAATTACTATATATATATATATATATATATATATATATATATATATATATATATATATATATATATATATATATATATTTGAAAATTTTCCGGGGGGGTACAGAATTTTATAACGGCTAAATACAGACAAAAAAGCATAATGAATTTAAAAAATAAAAATAAAGGTTTGCTAACCAGGTTTCGTTCCTCACTTATCAAAAGCTAAATCGAGGAAAATACGATTTAAAACAAACAAAAAAGTCATGAATATGGCGGGGTAGGAAAAAAATAAGAAAAATAAAATAGAAATAAACGGGGAAAAAATTACATAGAGACTAAAATTAAGTCCAAGAAGATTTTCTTTTTGCTTGTAAAGAGAAGGTCTCAATGACTTAATAAAAAGAGTCTCTAAAATTTTCTAATGATAGGGAGAGTAGGACTTACTAAAGATCGTAAACATGTCAGCACTGAAATTCGCGGCACATGCATAGTTATTTATAAGATGGTCGCAAATCGCAGAACCATACGTATTACTCAGAACATCCGAGGGTGAAAAATTTGCATAACGAATCTGTGAAGGCACATGCTGTTTCAAACGAAAATTTTATTTTTGAGATGTTCGCCCAACACACTGCGCACTGCAACTACATTTAAATAAATAAATAAATAATAGAATTATTATGGTGGAGGGGGGAAGAACATCTTTGCGAATAGACGGCAACATATGCCTAGTTGAAAAAAACAACACGCGGGTTGGATGCAAAATAACACCGTTGCACAGACAAAGAAATTTGCTTAGCAGATCGGTCAATGATGTTACCTAGCCAAGGTAGACGTAGATACATAGGATATCTATTTGCTATAATTTCTTTGAGTTTATGAGTTTATGAAAATTTGAAACTTTCTTATTGATAGTAGTTTCAACAATATCCAAGGGGTAACCATTATTACAGAGGGTCTTAGTGATAAATTTGAGTTCGTCATCCAAATTAACTTCCGAACAAATCATCAAGCCCCTATGTGCTAACGTTTTGATTAAATTATATTTTTGGTTTATAGGGCAAAAAGAGTCCCAAAGCGTATAGAGACCCGTATTTTTTTCCTACCCCCGCCATATTCTTGACTTTTTTTTGTTTGTTTTAAATCGTATTTTTCTCGATTTAGCTTTGTATAAGCGAGGAACGAAACCTGGTTAGCTAACCTTTATTTTCATTTTTTTTTTTATTCATTATGCTTTTTGGTCTCTCTCTCTCTCTCTCTCTCTCTCTCTATATATATATATATATATATATATATGTATATATATATATGTATATATATGTGTATATATATATGTATATATATATATGTATATATATATATTTATTTATTTATTAATATACATATATTTGAAGAGGCCTTTCGAGGCCCTGTCCATTTTTTAAAAATGAATTTCAAAAAGAAATTGATTATATATATATCTGTTTCAACATAAAAAATAAATGTAAAAGTTTCAGGATATACTAAATCGCTTAAGAAAATGTAGCGGCGTCGTATTAGTTTACGGTCGCAAAACTCGACCAAAAACAATAAAATAAATAAAGAAACAACAGCCATGAAAAAGAATGTGATAAGAGGTAGAATCGACGGCCGCCAATAGTTTGGTTATAGACAACTTCAAAGGGATATTCATTCTTGCATCAGCAACCCCCACCCTATTCCTGTCAGTTAGTCTATTAAATTTGCTGGAATCTTCCAAAGTGAAATGGGTGAAGGGTTGGTTAATTTTTTTGACGTTCTTGCAGAAACCGAATTTTTTGTTAAGTGTTTTTTTTTTAATTTAGATTTTTTTAATTTCTTAATGGTTATTTCTTTTATGGTTTTAAATATTTTGGCTCATTGGATTCTTCTACGCATGCGTGATTTTATTTACTTTCATTTTTCATTAGCAGTCTTCGTTTTGTCCGTAACCCGTGATTATAATACGCTACTATATTTTACATTTTTCTGATCAAGTTTATTTTTCAAACTAAGAAAGACAAAAAAAAAAAAAAAAAACTGAAAAAGAAATTTTGGCTTTAAAATAACTGTAAGTGGATTTCAATTTTCTTTTTTTTATTTTATTTTAAAGAAATTTAAAATGAAAGACTAAATACTGGCAATAGACGTCCTTTTTGCGAATACGAATATATATTTTTTATTGAACTGTTTATTTGAATTTTTAATGAAAATCTTTATATATATATATATATATATATATATATATATATATATATATATATATATATATATATATATATATTGCTGTTTGAAACCCTATTTGCAAATTAACGCCAATTCCTACATACAGTTTTTTTTATACACATTATTACTAACGTTCTTTTTTTTACCTCGAGCTTGGATTCAATTCACTTGGCCTGTAACATTAGTGACGTTACACAGACACTTCGTTACCTGTTATATCAGTAACATTTATTTAACAAAACAGCGTTAATCAAAGATCACATACTTGTTTCCATTTCCGGTAGTGGATTATTTGTTGCGCTTGATAGTATTTTAATTATTATTGAATATTGAGTCTAATCTAAAATGAAATGTGTTCACGAATTCAGCGGATCCCAGAAAAGAAAGTTGAAAATACAGAGAGTTGCAAATGCTATTGAAAAGACTCACAAGATATCTGCATTTTTCTCTTCAAACATCTCGCAGTTACATATACATAATAACCCTGGCGTTGGCACACAATCCGTCTCTGATTTGAGCCTAAAAGTGGAGTGCCAGATGAGCAATGGCTAACCCAGACAACGTTCGAGCATACTGATCCAAGTTATGTGCCTTGTCGTGTCTCTGATGATCCTGCTGATTGGAAATAATTAAATGAAACACAACGTATTAATTTGGTTTCGAAGGGTCCCGTCCAGCTGACAGATTATGATTTCCCATTTAACCAGGAAAATCCATCGCGGAAGTTTTCTAAAAAGAACTATTATTTGACACTAAAAAATAATGAAACTGTTAGACGTTTTGGGCTTGTTTACGCGAAGTCAGCAGATCGAGTTTTCTGTTTTGCCTGCCGTTTGTTCAGTAGTGAAAGCAAAAGTCGTGGGGGCCTGTCTTCGTTCCAAGGATTTGGTAACCTGTGGACACCTGAACAATCAACTCATCATGAGGAGTGAGTGATGGCGTGGCATGATAAACGGTCAGGCAACTCTATTGACTTACAATCTAGTAAACTGATTCAGGAAGAGCAGACATATTGGAGAGCAGTTTTGTTTGAAATTGAAACTGTATTAATGACCGATCCAAAATGGCTGTTACACTTGACATGTTTGATATAATTTGGCGGTCGGGAAAAATAACGAAGGTCGACACAGCAGGAGAAAAGTTCACCACGTGTTTATTCACTCAAAGAGAAAAGGAAAAGAGAAAGAAAAGGACTCCTTACAAGGGAGAGTTAGAAATCAAAGGGACATAACTGAGGATGTTAATGGTTTATCCCTTAACACCCCCGCTTAAACTTAACATCCTGATAATTTTGCTTTTACGCAATGTAGGCGAGTTCTAGCCATGGGTTTAGTAAAGCAATCTGCAGTATTTTGGTCAGTCGACAGATAGATTAATTTGATCATACCCTTGTTTATTTTGTCCCTTATGTAGTGGTACATAATATCTATGTGCTTTACTCGCTGGCTTGTGATGGAATTTTTTGCTATGCAGATTGCACTCTGGTTGTCGGAATATACTATTGCTTGTTCCCATTTTCTTGGGTAGCCCATTTCATTTACCAACTGCGAAATGTATTGTGCCTCTTGTATAGCTGGCGTCATTGCCGTATATTCTGCCTCACATGTGGATAACGCTACTGTGGGCTGCTTCTTGCTTTTCCAGGCAATGACTGATCCTTCCTCATTTAGGGAGAAGCAATACCCTGACGTACTCTTTCTGTCTTCAGAGCTACCCCAATCAGCATCAGTATATCCCGTCAACTGCAGGCCGCTTTCACATTTCCTGAAAGATGAACAAAAAACAAGGGTTCCCTTTAGGTATCTGAATACATGTTTAACTGCATTCCAGTGTTCAATTGCGGGACTTTGATTGTATTGCGATAATTTGTTTACAACCCATGAAATGTCAGGTCTGGTGCAAGTTGATAGATACACCAAACTTCCTATAGCCTCTCTGTATCTAGTGGGATCAAAGGCTTCCGCTTCCTGAGAAAAGGTTAATTTTTGTTCACAGGGTGTTGATCTTGGCTTGCAGTCTAACATATCGAATTTTTCGAATAATTTTTCTGTATATGCTCGCTGATTCATCTCTATTTTGTTTCCTTCGATGATAAAATCTACACCCAGAAATCGTGAGATTTGCCCCAAGTCTTTCATGTCGAAGTTCTGCTTGAGTCGGGTCTTAACTTCTGCTATAGTGTTTAAACTATTTGCCGCGATTAAGATATCGTCTACCCATACGAGGATAATGATTCTCTTAGCTTCGTTTACTTTCACGAACATGCATGGATCGATAAGGCTTTGCTTAAAATTTTCAAGCAGAAGTTCTTTGCTTAGTAGGTCGTTCCAATTTTTGCCGCTCTGCTTTAGCCCATAGAGCGACTTATTTAATTTCCAAACAAATCTTTCCTTGCCTGGAACTCTGTATCCTTCTGGCTGTTGGGTATAAATGTCACAGTCTATATTGGCATTTAAGTATGCGGATTTGACATCCATCTGATGTATTATTAGTTCATATTGCATAGCAAATTGTATTAGGATTCTAATGGTGGTAATTTTTGTGGTAGGTGCATAGGTTTCGTGATAGTCTATGCCCTTTATCTGGCTGTACCCCTTAGCAACATATCTGGCTTTGTACTCATCATCATTTTTGTCGTCTTTTTTGATGTTATACACCCATTTTCCCCCAACTACATTTTTGTTTTCAGGGAGGGTTGTCAGCGTGAAAATGTTGTTTTCCTTTAAGAAATTCATTTCCCTTTCCATTGCTAATTTCCATTTGTTTGCATCCGGGGAATTAATGGCTTCCTGGTATGATCCAGGGATAATTTTTGTTTCACACGAGTTTATATATTCTTCATCACTTGGGTTATTACTGGTGTCATAGTCTATTAGGTAAGGGAGCGGTTTTCTCTGCCTTAGTGGATATCTTTGATTTCTGTTTCCAATATTGTCATTAATTCTGTTATTTGTCTGTTCCCCTACTTGATTTTCACTATTTTCAGCATTACTCTGGTGGGGATCATGGGCAAGTTCATTTGTTTCATGGTCATTGATTTCGTGTTCACTGAATTGGGGATGATTTGTATTTATAGAGGGATTAAAGTTGGTTCAATGTAATTATTTTTTGGGATAGCCGGAGTTTTCTCCCTTACACTGACGAATTTATTTGTGAAAGTTACTAATCGTATCTTTTTTACGGATTTCTTTTCGTCAAAGTAAACAAAGTAGGCTGGGCTGTATTTGTCGTAGCCTACAAAAATACCCTTTTCCGACCGGTGGTCGAACTTTTTTTTTATTTTGAGTGTGAGCGTAGCATATTGTTCCAAAAATGTTCATGTTTTCAACATTTGGTTTTTTATTCTTTAATGCCACATAAGGTGTTAATTTTATGCTATGGTTATAACATCGATTTCAGATGTAGGTTGCACACAGGAAAGCATAAGGCCAGAGTTCGTGTGTAAAATGGGACTCTATAAGCATGCATCTCGACATTTCGAAAAGAGTTCTCCATCCCCGCTCCACAGTTCCATTTTGGTGCGGTGAATATGGTGCTGATGTTTCATGTCGGATTTTGTGTTGGATAAGAAGTGATTTGAATTCTCTTGATGTGAATTCAGTACCATTATCACTTCTTATTCTCTTAACATTTCCATAAGGAGCGCTATCGGCTAAAAACTGTTTTGTAGCATCGACTGTGTTGCTTTTGTTCCTTAGGAGATATGCCATTACATAGCCTGAATAATCGTCCGTAAATGTTATGGCGTACCGAAACCCACCAATACCGACAGGCTCTATTCCACCTGCCAAGTCGCAGTGGACTAGTTCCAAAGGGTACTTGGCTCTTTCGTCTGGTTTTCTTGAACGGATATCCTGCATTTTTCCGAGGGTACAAGTTTCGCACGGTGTGTTACTGTCTTTTTCAGTAATGGTCATTCCCTCAACCACAGTTGACATTTTTAAAATATCAGGAATATTGCAATGGCCGAAAAATTTGTGCCACGTGTTTAAAGCGTGTTTTGTATTATTTACACTGTTTGTTACACATTCATTTAAATAATAAAGTTTCCCTCTTTTCTTTATTTTAAATTTAACGCCATCTTTGGTGCTTAGCATGGCATAGTTTTGTGAAAATTTCACGTTGCAACCCTTCCCTACAGCGGCCTGGACAGACAATATATTTTGTGCAAATGTAGGCACGAATAAGGCGTTTTTTAGATAGATGTTGTGTCTCTTTTTATCTATATCATATAGCGATACTTTTGCCGTTCCTTTCTTTAACGCTAAGTTATTGTTTTTTGATCCGTCAGCAAGCTCAATATAATGTTCCTCTGGGTTAAAGTTATGCTCAAAATTAATAATTTTTTTTTATATCATTTATAATATGTGTAGTAGCCCCACAATCGACTAATAGTTCAAAATTTTCAGAAATGACATTTGGGTTTACTCTTACCTTGTAGTATGAGTGATTGTTTTCTTCGGCAGTAGTCCGCTGTATTTTCCTGCAGAATTTTGTGTCGTGTGTCCTGGTTTCGCAAATCTGCACCACCTGTTCTTATGACAATTTTTTGCGAAGTGGCCATTTTTGTTACACCGAAAACATGATGGGGGGTCTCTTTTTTTATACGAGGCTTTCATGATAGATTCCTCCTCCTCCTCGATTTTTTGTGTAGAGTTTTCCTCATAAGCTCGGAGAGATGCTTTAAATTCTATCAGAGTTTGGGGCGTTTCTCTTTGTGTAATTATCGCTTTTAGGGTATTAAATGATGCTGGTAGTCCTTTGAGTAACATGGCTATCGCCAGTGGTGTAACACCAAAGAGGGGCCACATCAGATCAGTAGGGTCGATGTGACGTTTTTTGTGTTAAATGTAATATTCAATCCCGGGCGAACACCGGTTACAGAAAAAAAAATAATTTTTTTTTTTTAGTTAATATTTTTATGTGTCAAAATCTTGTTGTTGGGATACCATACGGTCGGGGGATAAAAATAGAAATCGCATGCTAAACTTCAAAGCGAAAGATTACTTAAAACATTTTTTAACCAAAATACGCACGCGTTTGAACTAAACGAGTCAACACAAAATATTCCGAAACAGAGATTTGAAATGTCGGTCGGCTTGAAATGTGTTGTTTGACAGGTGAAATGTCGGATAGTTTTTGATCTGAGAAACACACACACGAAACAGATTGGGCCTGACAAAAGAATTAATGACGTCAGCCCAAGGTTCGACATAAATTGTTTTTCAATATGACTTATCTAAAAATGTCTTTTGGCAAATTGTTTTGGGCGCTAAGGGGAATTCTGACATGTAAAGAATATTTTCTTTTAAAAATCACGCGGATGTTTTTACAAAACAAATAATTGAAAGAGGAACGAAGATCAAACGGATATTTTTTAATAGATGAAAGCTGGTGATCTATTACAAGCTAAAAATAATATTTCCTCTGATTATCAGTTGATAATATGGAAAAAACCATTATCGAGAAGGCGGGGTCAGGCAAGTTGGGGAGGAGTCAATTTGATTTTGGAAGTTGGAGGCGGAAAAATAATACCTGCCACAGACCAAATTGACCAATGAGAAGGAATCAGATGGATTGTTATCGATCAATTTGATTGGTCGAAGACGAACGTAGGCGTCGTCATTATTCAAGGGTTTTACTATATAAGATCTGTAAAACTCGATTTAATCAGATAGAAGAAGAGAGAAGACAGAGAGAGGTCTTTGGAGAGACAGAGAAAAAGGTCTCGGTAGAGGAATCCAGCCACCCAACTTCTCTCTCCCCCTCGCTGGTCGCCAGAGAGCTCAATTTGCAACTTAATAGAATTCAGAGGACCTAGGAAGAGACCAGCCAGAACACCTTAACGATAATTACAACGGTCCGCGACTCCGACCGAGTATTTCAACAACAAGAAACTCATTCACAAATCTAATTGCTTGCTTCCATTTAATCTTCAATTGTACATACGTCTGTAGATAATCATTTATGAATTTCCTAAATACATTATATATCAACCAACCTCCGGAGTTTGTTTGCTGATGTGCTGTTGTTTCATGTAACTTTATTTCTTTTACTTGCCACTTGTGACCCCGTTCCCATCAACGAACACCCAGTCAACAGGACGACCAACTAGACGATCAAGAAGAACAGGCCTTGAGGACCGTGCTACCGAGAAGAGTCCTCCAACGCCTTGACGAGGACTCACTGGGTGACGCGACGTACCAACGGTTGGCAGACCTGGTTGCCCAGTCGACATAATTAATTACCCGGTGACTAGGATAGTCATAATTGGGCATCGACCCAGGGTTAAGATCATAACTGGGCCGCGATCAGAGGTTTAAGGTCGTGTAAGGTCACGTGTAAGGTCACAGTGGGTCCAAAATTGTCTCGCCACAGTTTCGTAGGGCAGCAATTGACTTTTCTGCTCGTATTACGTACCCTGTGACATCTTCGTCGTCATTTTTTCGGAGGGTTGATAGGTCCGTATATAAAGCAATTATTTTTGGTTTGCCTTGGGATAAATAATGTTCCCTGAGGATTTTCAATGCCTTCTTTCCATTGTCCTTTGCATCTCGCATAATCAGGGCTAAACTCCTATCGTCCAGTACTTGGACAAGTTCGGCAAAGATGTCTTCATTTTTCTGTTGGTCTATCTCGCCATCTTCCTTTTTTAATTCAGCCTTCAATTTTAGTCTGTGTAAAAGTCCCATGAATTTTATTTCGAACATTTTCATAATTGTTCTCATCGCCATCAAACATTAGCGTCCTCCTGGGCCCATAACCTGTTACACTTGACATGTTTGATATAATTTGGCGGTTGGGAAAAATAACGAAGGTCGACACAACAGGAGAAAAGTTCGCCACGTGTTTATTCACTCAAAGAGAAAAGGAAAAGAGAAAGAAAAGGACTCCTTAAAAGGGACATAACTGAGTATGTTAATGGTTTATCCCTTAACAATGGCGGTAATGTATTTTATTATATAAAAAACAAAACATGGTTTCGTATTGATTTTTATTCAAAATTCAAAAATCTTTAAAATCGAGTTTTTAACCGATTTTTGTGCGGTTTTCTCCATTTTTTCTTTTAAAACTTGTTTATTTTCCTATGCAAATTATTTTATTATTATCTCACTAAAACAAACCGAAATTGGTGAGAAAACCATTTTTAAAAAATTCAATGTTCGCTAATATATTTTTTCAGCTTAAAGGGAATAGATTGAAAAAACATTTACAGTAACATTTGTAAGTGTTCGCTCATCGAATCTTTTTTTATAAGCGAAAATATCAAAATAAACAAGTATGGTGGCTCGCACGTGCTAAAAAATACATATAAAAATAATTAGGATAAAAAAAACAACAAAAAACACACACACATTCATATATCAATGTAAATTTTCCATTATATGTGTGTCTTTTTAAATATTTAAATACAGAAGCGAAATTCTTATTCACCTAAAACAAATTTTATCGCTTGCGAGCTACCATATTTTTCCAAGGGGCGTCTTAAAGAAAGTAAACATCATGACACCTCACGTTTAACTTGATATTTACTACGTATAATTACGGCTTGGTAAGTAAATAATTATTACAGTCCCTCTTATTAGTGATTGAAGTAACTATTTAAAAAATAAATAATTTCATTTATCGACGGTTATTTCAAATTATTAACCTTTCTTTGCTTGTTTACGAAAAAAACATAAATGCAAAATGGCGACAAATTTGAATTTGTAATATTTACGTTTGTAATTTCAATTTTAAAATACTTAATGGTAATTTTTGGGGGCTTTTCTTTGTTTTGTTTTAAAGTTTAATCTCTTTTCTTAAAATTGAATTGGTTATAAAGTAGTATTTTTCAATTTTATTATTTTTTCTAAACGTTTTAACTTGAGGGGGGCTAAAATGCTATTTTTTGGACACGCCTCATGCAGCAGTAGCGCATTTATTAATTATCTTTTAAGTGAAATACTTATAAGATAACACGCTAAACGTATGAGATAAATAACCACAAAAAATTCACGCATTTTTTAATAAGTTATTAAGTTTGTATCTATCTGGGGACTATGGATGTAGAGGCTTTTTAGTGTTTAATGACTTCCTCCTAGATGGAGACATTTCAAAATGACTTGGTTACTTTTAATGTTGTTTTGATTTAATTCGTTTTCTCCCCCTCCAAACCAATACCAACACTTTTTGAAATAAACTCCTAAACTCTAATTTTGGACCAAAATAGTTTTAAAATGGGTTGAAATTTTTTGAAAATCCCTTTAAAAAAAACTGGTAGGAGATTGAAAGCTCAAACACCCCTAAATGGCGATAAAAATGGCTGCGAAATACTAAAATGGTTTTAAAAGGTTAGCTGCAAAATACCAATGCTTCGATTTCTTCATTTGTTTTTCATGATTACGGAATATCTGCGTTCTTTCAAGAGCATGTTATTCTGCTTAAAGTACCATTCATTGTGGGTTCAGTATGTTGAAGGGGAGGTGGTGCGCTAGATGAATTGTGTCGGTAGGGACGGTAGGGGCCGCAGAGCGCATTCTGCGGAGGAGGGGGGTAATGTTCCTATGCACGGCACTGATGCTAGCGAAATACAAATCCGCAGTTTTCTCTCGCTTTTCTCCATTTCTTTCACAGACAACAAACGTGCGCGCGACGTAGTTTCGTCTTGGTAATACGCATACATATTACAATATATGCAATACGCACACATATTACCATGTATGCAATACGCACACATATTACCATATATGCAATACGCACACATATTACCATATATGCAATACGCATACATATTACCATATATGCAATACGCACACATATTACAATATATGCAATACGCACACATATTACCATGTATGCAATACACACACATATTACAATATATGCAATACACACACATATTACCATGTATGCAATACACACACATATTACAATATATGCAATACACACACATATTACCATGTATGCTATACACACACATATTACCATATATGCAATACACACACATATTACCATATATGTAATACACACACATATTACCATATATGCAATACACACATATTACCATATATGCAATACACACACATATTACCATATATGCAATACACACACATATTACCATGTATGCAATACGCACACATATTACCATGTATGCAATACACACACATATTACAATATATGCAATACACACACATATTACAATATATGCAATACACACACATATTACCATGTATGCAATACACACACATATTACCATGTATGCAATACACACACATATTACCATGTATGCAATACACACACATATTACCATATATGCAATACACACACATATCACCATATATGAAATACACACACGTATTACCATGTATGTCATACACACACATATTACCATATATGCAATACACACACATATTACCATATATGCAATACACACACATATTACCATATATGCAATACACACACATATTACCATATATGCAATACACACACATATAACCATGTATGCAATACACACACATATTACCATATATGCAACACACACACACATATTACCATATATGCAATACACACACATATTACCATATATGCAATACACACACATATTACCATATATGTCATACACACATATTTCCATGTATGCAATACACACACATATTACCATATATGCAATACACACACATATTACCATATATGCAAATACACACACATATTACCATATATGCAATGCACACACATATTACCATATATGCAATACACACACATATTACCATATATGTAATACACACACATATTACCATATATGTCATACACACACATATTACCATATATGTCATACACACACATATTACCATACATGCAATACACACACGTATTACCATATATGCAATACACACACATATTACCATATATGCAATGCATACACATATTACCATATATGCAATACACACACATATTTCCATATATGTAATACACACACACATATTATCATATATGTCACACACACACATATTTCCATATATGCAAATACAACGACGCTATAAGAAGCAAATACATGTATTCAATTTCTCCTCATACGAAAAATATCTATTTCACTCATAAACGTTCCTTGGACATTTGAAATTTTCATTACCCACAAACATTTATTGCAGCAGTAGTACTATAAATGGTAACATCATCAGCAGCAAAAACTGGCATTAATAATGTTTGAAATATTTGTTTGGCTTCTAAACTAGATGTAACTAGTTTTAGGGAATAGACCAGTGGACGACCCCCCCCCCCATTCCTTTCGGGCTTCATGCCTGATCATAAAATTGTAGCATCTTTTGTTATATAACACCTGCCTGGCACTTGTTGTATGCCCTAAGAAATGTACACACAATTTTTATGATAAATAAATAACTAAGCGTAAGGGAGTGCTCACCACTCTTAAAGAGAAGCGAGCTGCCTAAATCGACCATGTTCCCCATGAATAAAAAGCACCTCTCTTGAGACATAAACCGCAAACCGGCCAACCACAGGCTCTCAGTGTCGACAAAAAGCCTTCACTATCCAATATGGCTAACCTTCCGCACGTTGGCGTATACCATTACAACACATATGCAAACCACATATGAATACAGCTTGCCTTTTAATTAATACTTACGCACGTACAGATTTTCTCCTGTTATAAATTTTTGTTCCTTTACTTACAAACAGGACATTCATCCTACATATTATGAACTTTTAAAGAAGACTATTGAAATTATTTTGCCACTAAAACCTTTTTATTATCAAATGTTGACGAATATTACGAATAAAGTTAATACAAATATAGCCTGTACTTTTTCTAGTCAACATTTTGGTGACTTCCACCCTCGAACTATGCAACCCTTCGAAAGACTCTACTCTTCAACTCTTCCTTTATCTTTTATTGTCTTAACGCAATGTTGAACTAAATGAATCATCACTTTAATATTGCCTTTCTCTATTCAATATAATTTGACGAAGGAAAAGATAACTTTTATAAACAATAACGTGATAATTGTTTTCTTATTTTTTGTGTATGTTGAGTAATATGTTCGTATGTCGTGGATTCCATGTACCAGCATTATTTGCAGTTTACAGATATTCATATTCTCACAAAAAAGCAATAACATATTTTGACATTAGAAAAATAAGGAAGAAAACGTAAATCATTAAATGAAAAACGAAACGATAAAACTTACTTTGATTTGACGGTTTGTAAGTAAGAGCTATAAAAGTCCGATATGTCAAAACGAGGCTCTGAAAATTAGGGAAAAATATCACATTATGTAAAAGTGACAACAGCAATAAATGGTTATGAAAATTATGTCCATAAAAAGGGAAAATAATGCTTAAAAGTATTACTATAAAAATGCTAAACGTAGTAAATATTTACAAGAGCCAATTTAGAAAATGAACTATTACTATTTCCGTGTTTAGCTTTTATATTCGATTTTGTTTTGTAAGTCATGAATTCATTAATATCTTTGCGGTAGATGATAAAGAAAAACTTACCTTAATATTTTAAGTATTCATATTTATTTCTGTTAATATTTGCTTATATTTATGTTATATTTATTTATGTTTATATTTATGTCTATATTTGTTTATATTTATTTATGTTTATGTTTATATTTGCTTATATTAGTTTATGTCTATATTTATTTTTATATTTGTTGATGTTTATATTTATTTATGTTTATATTTGTTGAAGTTTATATTTATTTATGTTTATATTTGTTCATGTTTATATTTATTTATGTTTATATTTGTTGATGCTTATATTTGTTTATATTAATGTTTATATTTGTTTATGGTTATATTTATGTTTTTGTTTAGGTTTATATTTATGCTTATATTTGTTTATATATTTTTTATATTTATATTTATTTATGTTTATATTTATTCATGTTTATCTTTGTTTATATTTGTTTTTATTTATGTTTATATTTTTATATTTGTTAATGTTTATATTTGTTTGTATTTATGTTTTTGTTTATGTTTATATTTGTTTAAGCTTATATTATATTTATATAGTAATCCTATTAAGCCTATATTGATATTTATATAGTAATCCCAACCAAATAAAAAAGCTCAATATAACCAAAATAGGAAATAAAGCTCGTCATAAAAGAACACAAATTAAAGACTGTAAATTATAATTTACAAGAATTTATTTTTCGACAGGATACTCAAAAAAAAAAATCAAGATTTTCTTAATCCGCAGGGTAAAAAAAGAAAATGCGTTGTTTTCATCAGAGGAAAGATATTACCAAATGAATAATATAGTAGCTATGAATTTGCTGGTATTAGCATAGATTGAAACTGCATTATATGAAACTTGTTATATATGCAAAAAAGTGTAAAGAGTTCATAAAATGGAGAAAAGACATGCAAAATATAAAAAAAGTAAAAAAGGACATGGGTTAAGGTTACATGTTTTTAAAAGCGAAATGATCACAAGAGGCAATATTCTCATAAGAAGCAGTCGGGTCGGATTCAAATTAAAAATCCAAAATGTGCACAATCAAAATCCATAGGAAAATCCAGTTTACCAGTGGTCGAAAGAGAAAGATTATTTTGAAGCGTTAAGGTTTTTTCCGCTTAGAGATAAAGCGACTGGCGTAACACTGCTTCCATCACCAGCTAAAGATTTTTTGGGTTTTTAATTTGGATCTATTTGTCAACATCGTGAATCCGACTACTTTTTATAAGAACAGTGATGCTTATGATCATTTCACTTTTGAGAATACCTAACCACTGCATAAAAAAAAAAAACACACGGAACAAAAGCCTTAAAAATGTGGCTAATATAGAAAAGAGAAAAGAAATGGATGTGTACTGTATGAACTCAAAGTCCAGATTTTTTTCAAGCCTAGAATATATTCATCTGCGTTCTTTGGAAACTACGTGAAAACTGATTAATTTTAAATTAAGTTATCCTTGCCACCAGAACAAACCACGAATGAACTCACACGAAAGTATTTTTGTATGAGTAACAGGATAAAGGGTGGGGAGGAAGAAAAATAATACTGGTGAGGAGGATTTTATTTTAATAAGAATTTTATTTCTGGGTGGCATTTTGCACTTTGAAGCTACTCTATACACAATGTATGAACTCGTATCCCACGGTATAAATATACCGTGGGATACGACTACAGAGTCACTCCTAGTACGCCACATTGGCATTAAATATTACAGCTTTCGTTCTTTATGTAATCTGTCTTGTAAATATAAAAATCTTTCCGGGCCATTACAAATCTGGCGACTTCATCAAGGGTTGCCTACAACATAACATTGCCACAACAACAAACCCGTTTTCAAATAAAAAGAAAAATAAAAAGCCTACACCAGGATTTACACACTAAAACTATCTGACAACAGAGTGATATACACAACTGACAAGATATTTTTTAACTGGCACTAGGAAAATACTTCACATAAGTCCTTCAACTAAAAGTGTAACGGTTCGCTTTTGTTAGGCTCCGGATAAAAAACGTTCTAAAAACTGTCCTTCAAAAATATTTCGATTCAAACTAAGGTAAATCTGTAAGTAAGATTATTAAAAAGGTTTTCTTTCCCTCCAAAAAATGTAAACTTTGTTCAACGTATAAACTGTAATTAGTAAATTTCAGTGGCTATTAAAAAATAATGGGAAAAAAAGTTTCCCCCCGAGTAAGCAAATTTCGTTCTTTTAAAATTTTTTAAAAATCTACATATTGAGGATTTCAAGGCTATTATCGTTCAAATGGTGAAAGTCCAGATGGACCACCAGCAGAAAACAGCTGAAAGGTAGTTCCAATAGCAACAAAAACAAACAGCAACAAAAATTACAAAAACAACAGATTCAACAACAACAGAAACTGAAGAAAAGTTGATTTAACAAGAAAAAATAAAACAACAAAAAATAAAAATAAAAAATAAAACAACGACTACAAAAAGCAATTACTCCTCAGAACAGTAACGGTCGGGCAGAAAGAGAAAATTCACCGACTACTAATTATCGACCCGAAACGGAAAAGATATTACGGTGCATAAAATCTTTGAATGGGTGTTGTGAGGACTCACTCATATTTAATATGTGAACTCTCCTAACGGTATAAATATACAGAGAGGCATCACTCTAAAGTGTCAATCGTAGTTTCTTTTTATAACTATATCCCTGTCCGAGTCTTTCTCAGTGACTTTTCCGAATCACAACAAAAGCATTGAATTTTAGCCTCACAGAAATATTGACAGTTTTAGTAAGTTAACCAAATATTTAGCATTGTTGAAGATTCGTTTGTTTGTACTAAATCTTTTTGGTGTTTAGTCTTAATACTGATGATTTTAGTACTAATATTTCATCAATACACTTAGTACAAAGATTATTTTTTTGTGTTTAATTCGCCGTCATTTGCAGTGTTTATGCTACAAATACACATATAAAATCATCCAATAGCAAAAAGGGGAGATAAATAGGTCTGTCTTAAATGATGCAGGAAAGCATCTGTCGGATGGAACAAGACTTCTGATGGCCGGTGATAATCTAACTTACAACATTGGGTTGTACCCAAGTGATTCTTATGAAAGAAAGAAGGGAAAAATGAAAATATAAATAAAGAAAGAAAATACAAAAAAGTCGCTACAATCACATGTCTTTAATTTTTCCAATTATTTTTATTTGCCAAATGCGAAACAAATTCTTTTTAACAACTATTTTCTTTAATTGTTAAAACATGAAAATATTGAAATGTCAGCTTATTTATTTATTAAAAATGTTTTATTTTACTTTACTATTTTAGCAAGACATTTTCTGAAAAGACTATGTCCGCTGTATCTTCTCTTTTTGATACTATACAACATTAAACTATACCTTGATTATTAATTATGTATCATGCATTCCACACGATATCTTATAAATTGTCTTCATTCTTACTATTATTTTATCTCCCTACTACTCAACATATAACTTCGAATTAACATAATATAGATACATTTTTTCTCATTAAATCAACTATTAGAACTCCACCGAAATGCTCCTGTATTTACACAACTTCATTTGGAAAGGTTGATATATATAGTTTCGCGCTTTTAATTGTACCAATAATATAATTGTACTTATAATAGAATTTGACATGGATACTTTTATACCCAACTATTAAACTATTTATCAAATCTTTATATCTAAATTTACATCTTGCTCAATCCAAAGTTTTCTTTTTTCTTTCTGTTAATATTATTCCGATATAATAATAATAAGATTTTCCACAGTAAGTTTTATTACAATTTACCTTTTAAAATATAGTCCTTCGAAATTTTAAATTTCATTTCATTTCCAGAGAGTTTCTTACATATATGACCAATTATAATACAATTTAATTCCATTATAAATATATGAAATGTGTTAATTTTGAGCTTACATAATAGATATACATAGTTTATTTATAAATTCCTTATGTACATTGTTGTTTTCTATGTATTACTTGACTATACCAAAACGTTTACTTGAAATAATTATTTCGGTTGCTTCTCCTGAAAAACATGTATACAGAGTTATGAAGTAATTATAAAACTTAAAGTTTTATAAGGAAATACTTTTATTACGATGTATGAATGTTCAAATTGCACAAATTTCTTGTTTGTAAATTAATGATACATTTTAATGATTGTGTTTTATTAGGATTTGATTTGGAGGAAATCTTAACATCTAATTGGCACACATATGATATATTATCAGATATATTTAGTTCAATGAATTGGTTAAATTGTGATGAACCACGTTTACTATTTTTCGTGACTATGTACATAACGAACTATTTGGTGGGTTGGTTCTTTGAACGATACGAATAGTGAGGTCAAGAATATTCAAAGACTGTTAAAAGCTAAATCTTCAGAGAAATAAATTCTCCTAAATACCAATTATTTGCAACACACATTTCTTCTCTTTCCTTCCTTTTACTACTTCGTAATATCAATAATTACAGCTTTCAAAATGCGTGTGTTTCTTTTCTCTCGCCTGCGTCACGATATATATATTAAGCTATATACCTTATTGGGGAATATCACAATATTCTAAGGATATCTTATGAATTCATCTTGGAACGAATACTCCAACCAGTTGGTTATATTGAAACCCACAACAAATTTGTTTACAATTATGACGATTATTGTTTTTTAAAACAAAATTACGAAATTAAATAATGACTCACGCTGTGTGCATCGATTTTCTTCAATTCATAATGGTAAACCGCTTTTCTTAAAGTTAGGAAGTCGATGTAGCTTTCGATAAAATCTCTCTGTTGATTGCACTGTAGTTTGAGGTCAGTTTCTTGGATAGGGATTGTGTAGTTGATTATTTTTTCATAGCCGTAACCACTAACGACGATCATCGGCTTCTCGTTTTCGGTGAAACATTTGGAAGAAATATAGAAGATCTTCTCAGATCCTTCGTAATAATTACGCGACTTATCAAAACGACGCGCCTGTTGGTCGCAACGTTCAAGTGTCACGTTTTTCAATAAACGGGCGTTGATTTCGTCAAAAAAAGCGATCATCAGTTCAACTGCATTTACTATTTGAAGTTCGTATATCTTTTTGAACTGACCACCTGTAGTAGCGGCAATATGTTGAAGAAGGACAACATCCGCTGTTGAACCGAGGGCGAGAGTAAATATCGGGATATTTCGATTTCGATTCAAATCCTGCACATTTTTAATAATTTGGTTTTTTTTTATTCTCATTGGTACTTGGAAACCGTCTGCGAGAAAATAAACTGCTTGGTATCGTTCGGAACTGGAGTTATTCAAGTGTTCCAAGCTCGACATCAATGCTCCATCAATGTTGCTTACTGAAAAATTGAATAGAAAGGAAAATATCGATCATTACTAAATTATTTATTCGCTTGAATTTTTGACATTATGAGAAGTATCAGTTAAGTCATTTGACTTTAGCAATCTAACCTGTTCTTTGTAAAATGCGGACAAACTGGAAATATATAAAGGGTGGCCCATAAATCACTTTACAGTTTGAAAATGAAACAAATGTTTCTTAAATGACTGTATTTATTATTCCTTTTTTTATTACATAGTTTAAAGTGTGGAAATTTGTTCTGGATTAATCACGAAAGATAATGTCTCTTAAGTAGCCCCCATTCTCGGCTTCGCAAAGTTGAACTCTTTCTAAGCTATTCTCTATGACAGTTCTGAACATCGGAGGTTTTAAGGAAATAATCTCCTGTCATATGTTTGCCATAAGCTATTGGATTGTTAGGGGTTTATTTGCATACACTTTGTCTTTAAGATATCCCTAAAGCCAAAAGTCTGGTGCTGTCGAATCAGGTGAACGTGGAGGCCATACAAAATCGGAATTTCGAGAAGTTTTTCCATCCTGAAACATCATGGTTAACAACTGCATTGTGATTCTAGCTGTATGTGCAGTTACTCCATCTTGTTGCCACTAATACTCTGGAATGTTTACTAACTGAGGTTGAACAAAATTCACTAGCATATCTCTATATCTCTCAGCAGTTACAGTCACAGCATTTTCATTCGCATCTTCAAAGTAGAAGGGCCCAATAACCCTTTCTTGTATTAGTCACTACCATACTGTGATTAACTGGGAGCACTGGACTCTCATGAACTTGGCGTGGATTTTTGGTGCCCCGGAATTTAGTATTCTGCTTATTGACATAGCCATTCAAATGAAAATGAGCCTCATCTCCCATGATCAACTTCTGAATAAACTCATTGTTATTTCTTGCAGTTTCCTGAAACCTGACATAATTTCTAAAAGTCTAGTGGTTGTAAATATTGACAAATTGAAGTCTCTTTGAATGCGCTGTAGAGAACTCTGTGAGATAACAAGTTATTGATAACGCCTTCGAGTGGGTTTGGTTGGGTTCTGCTCAATTCTACGCATCACATCTTCAGTATTTTCAGGTGTAAGTATTGAACGACCTCGTTCACGTCTAGACCTATCATTTACAGAGCCCTGCTCTTGAAAACGAGCCAGTAAGTTCATTATTGCAGACCCACTAAGATGATGTCGAACATTGAAATGGCGCATATAAGATCATTGCATTCCAAGAATTGATCGTCCATTTGCAAAGTAAAATTCAATTATCTTTACTCGTTGTTCTGTTGGAAACTTATCAATACCAAAAATTTCCGAAGATTCTATTTTATAATTCTGAAAAGAGAAAGTAAAATATATAAATAGAAAAAAAGTTATTTAATTTTTTGAAATGTAAAGTGACTTGTAGACCACCCTATATATATATATATATATATATATATATATATATATATATATATATATATATAATGTGTGTGTGTGCATATATTTTCACGCCAGGGCGGGGATGTATGTGTACATGTGATCGTTTTTTTTAAGTATATATGTATGCACGTGCGCATGTGTGTACCCGTGCCCGCGACCGCTAACTAACCCTCTCCAAACAATTAATAACAAAATAAAAACTAAAAATAAATAAACCGAATCATAGCCCCCCTCCCCGGCCTCCAAACATAAGCGAACACCCAACAGGTCAAGACATACATACAAAAAGAAATCATCTCACCAACGAGACGCATAAAAACTTTAACATTAAGACTCGAATTTTAAAGTAACCCCCTCCTCTCACCCCCACATATTCCCCTTCCCCTCCATGTATCCCTATGCCCTCAGCCACACCAGAAATAAACTTCCCAGACCCTCCCCCACAAGTTCCTTAAACCCCAAAACTAAAACATTATCGACATACCAAGCACCCCCACCTTCCCCTTGTTCCTTTCCTCTATTTCTTCCGCCCTCCTCGCACCCCCTGACCTCATTCATTCTTTCACTTTCTCATCCCAAAATAGCGAAGATTTCTGTAAAAGTCTGAGGATGCTACAGACGGACAAAAAAAAAACGGCCAAGTAGCTGAAACTTAACAGAAAGATACGGTAATAAAAAATAAAACGTATATATATATATATATATATATATATATATATATATATATATATATATATATATATATATATATATATATATATATATATATATACTAGCAGAGCTCCCAAACCATATAAAAAAGAAAAATGAAGTTACATTTGAATACACCTGCTATATCACTTTTAACCCGGCCAATTCCGAACAAAACATATTAATGTTACTTTTCCCGGGCAATCAGCCTTTTCACACACTTGCTCTATCAAAGATACGACATCCAATAACGCCGCATATATTTTCTTGTATATAATTGTATAACGAAACACAATAACATTGTATGGTAAATACCCTTAAAAAAAAAACAATAAAAACAGGTAATTTAGCAAGACTGAAGTTCAGATGGCAAAATACTCTCGAACTCTTTATCACATAAAAGGAACTGAATTCTCTAATCACCGTTATGTTACTATGCCAACAATATGTAAACAATGATATCGGTATTTCAGAAGTTAACAGTTTTAAACTATCAGGATTATTTTTCAAAAATAAACAATATAAACAGAACATTTAAAAAAATAGTAAACGCTTTTTACTTATTTTAAACAATACATACATAACTTTTAAAAAAATTTTAAACAGTAAAAAGTTGAAACAATTTAAACTTTTTTAGTTTTAATTTTAAAAAATATAAATAGAATTATTCACCGATTAAAATTTAATCATGTAATCTTTGAAAATTTAATTACGTGATTAATTGTAAAGAATGTAAATTAAATTTAATTAAAGACGTGTCTTCTCTTTTTGAAATGTTGAAAAAGTTTAATTACTTAATTTTGTTTTAATGTGATTAATTGTAAAAGATTAAAATTTAATTAAACAAGATTGCTTTCTTTTTTTTAGATGTTGAAAAAAAGTTCAATTACTTCATTTTGTTTTATAATGGATTACGCCAGCAAAAAGACGATTGTGGATCACATATTTAACTTTGATGAAATAAAAGAAAATAAATGGACTTTAAAATATTTATCCTCATTAAAGAATGACATGCACACAACAGTGGCTTCTTTGGGGCTTATAATGAATGGCAGTTTTTTGCAACAAATGTGAGAAACACTGAACATTACGTAAAAAATCGAAAAGGGTAGACGGATTTATTTGAAGGTGGCCATCTTTGCAGTTCTATCAGAAAGGGCTTCTTTTTTGTTTTGAAAATAGTCACCTTCAAATTCAAAAAAAATATAATAATATTTGTTGGAGCCTTGAGTCATCGCAAACCATTATAAGAATAGAAATAGACGATGCAGATACACATACAGTAGTGACTGGATGATTTTCATACGTGAGGTCTGCAAAGAAGATGCTAATCATCCCATCATGTTGGGTGGGATTGAATATTTTATTTATTGATCTTCAATTTGTTATATATAAAACTTTGGTGAGTAAATTAATTATATAAATTTTAATAGACATTTCAAAATGCGGGGGGGGGTGAATTTAACAAAAAACGTTTGTCTAAAATATCAATTTTGTTTATTGAAAAGAACATAAAATTTCACATTGACCCTGAAAATATCGTAAAAATTTAACCAATAGAAAAATTTTGACAGATTTTTAAAGTTTAAAAATTGAAAAATATTAAACTCATAAAATTCAGTTGATTTCATTACATAAAAAAATGGCTGCATAAAGGTACGCCGGCATTTTGTAAACATTTTGTAAACACTGTTTTTTAAAAAATAAAAAATATTTCTATTATTTTTTAAACAACTTTAATAGTTTATTTTGAAAGTATATTCCATAAAGACAATAAACAACCCACTTTAAACGGAGAAATTACGATTTTTTTACATTTTATTCGCAGTTTCGTGTTGGGGTGTCAAAAATTCCCCCAAATTCTGATACACCTAGCTCTTCACCAACTGGGTAGCTTTTGGCGATGTGAGTTAATATGGAGACAAACGAACCACTGTGCGCTGATCTAGGTGTATCAGAATTTTTGGGGAATTTTTGACACCCCTAACAGAAAACTGCGAATAAAATATAGAAAACTCGTAATTTCTCTTTCTAAAGTGGGTTATTTATTTTCTTTATAGAATATACTTCCAAAATAAACTATTTAAGTTGTTTAACAATAATAGAAATATTATTTTTCATTTTTTAAAAAACAGTGTTTACAAAGTGCGTGCGTGCGCTTAGGCAGCCATTTTGTTACGTAATGAAATCAATTGATTTTTACGAGATGAATATTTTTCAATTTTTAAACTTTAAAAATCTATCAAAATTTTCCTATTCGTTCAATTTTTACGTTTTTTCAGGGTGAATGTAAAATTTTATGCTCTTTCCGATAAACTGAATATAATATTTTAGACAAACGTTGTTTTATAAATTCACCCCCCCCCATTTTGAAATGTCTATGAGAATTTTAATAATTAATTTTTGTGCACACGTTTTACATATCACAAATTGAAGAGAAAACATCAATAAATAAAATACTCAAATTTAAAAAAAAAAAAAAAAGAATACTTATCTGTAAATTTACCGGTAAAGTCCAAAATGTAAATCCTTCTTTTTTTCGATAAACACGTGTTTTTTTTTTTTTTTTTTTTTTTTTAAGTGGAAGCTTATTTTTTGTTTAGAATTTTCCAGTCAATATTTTTCGGTCAGTGTATATTTTTATATTTAATTCCTGATTTCCTTTTTTTTCGATATATATATAAAAAAGACGATACCCTATAATGCAGATTTATAGTATAATAAATAAAAAAATTCAGGTATTTCTTTAAGATATTAAAAAAAAAAATTACATTTCATATGCTCGTTATTCCGTAATCCGTGTAAATCCAAAAATAAAAGACCCAGTTTTCATGTATGATAGCATAAACACGCCAACAGTAAAAAAAAGGACGATAAGTTATCTCCCTTTGGTATTTATAAGTCGGACAGAAAAACCATAAGCATTCTTTTAAACTGGTCGACACTGTCGCTCTGCTAATCCACGTTTACGTTCGTCTTATTTATATAGTTTTTGCATACCTCAGACTTATTTACTTGTCTTTAAAGAATTTTATTGGAATAATGGTGAGTTTAATTTTTTTACTACACGTATTTTTTTACTTTCTGTAACTGATGAGAAAGTTGTATTTAAATTTTATTTTGACTTTTTAAACTTTATTTGAGTAAAAAAATTAATTTTTCAGGTAATTTCTACACTTTATCGCCGAAAATGTTTCGGCGATAAAGTAAAAGTTACTACGTTTGTATTATTACTGTCTGTCTGTACACATAGATTTCTATCATGTTTTATAAATCTGTCCAAAGAAATTAAGATTTTCTTATTTTATTGTTTAAAAAAAATTGAATCCAAACCTTTTATTCTGAATTCAAAATGTCTGCTGGAAAAATTTATTTTCTTGTAAAAAAAAAAAAAAAAAAATATTGAAAAACGTTTTATTCTGGAATTTAAATCTGTCTAAAGAGAATTTATATTTTCTTATTTTGTTTTAAATAAAATTATTTAAACTTTTATTCTGATTTCAAAATGTACGCTGGAAAATTTTATTTATTTTCTTGTTTTAAAGACATTTGCAAACTTATCTTAATTTTTTCCCCCTGAATAAACTCAATTTCTTTTTTATGTCAATAAATTCAAATGGAATTTCTTTGTCTTTCTGCTTAATTTCTCACATCTTTGAAGAATTTATAAGAAATTATTTGATTAAAATCTTACTTACATTGGAAAATAGGAAATGTCAATCCTAAAGTGTTCTGTTTATATTTTTGATATATACATAAACCTTCGTTTATTTTATACAAAACGGAATAAAAACTTATATTATAAAGAAGACGTGTTTTGGTTTGTTATTATTACATTAAATGTTTGTTTAATCATATAGGGTAAATATGAAGAATTCCACCCTTTATTCATATAGGGTCAATATGAAGAATTACTCCACCCTCGAAAATTCCTTTAAAGTTACGGCCAAATTCTGTTCATTGCCCACCCGCAATGTGGCCATAAAGTGGGTGCCCATTTGACGTCACATCATTATAGAAAAGTGACCCCCCACTTTGTGACCATTTGTAAAATTTCTTATCTTGGAAACTACTAGTTTCGTTTGCCGTATATATAAATGGTTATTTCCGTTTTCAGCGCCCCCGAAAACCTTTAAAAGTGGAAAATTTGGAGGAATATAATCCCATATCGAGATTACTAACGTTTCTGAATTAGTGTTTTTTTACACTTATATGCTTCCGTAGATAACAAAGTGAGAATCTTAACATCCGGTTTCTTTAAACTTTCTTTAAAGACACGATTTATCGTGACATGTGTTGGAAAAATCCTTCCATTTTAAAAATACATGGATTATAATACATAAATATGAATAAATTCTCATACAGGAAGATTAAAAGAAAGCATATCTTAGTCATGTGGAACAGGTAAGTTATGTTTTGCCAGTTAAATAAATATCGTAGAATTCAACTAGTGTTATTTGTTCGACATTCGGTGAAATGTTAAGTGAAGAAATCCAAGGAAAAATAAATAAAATTGTTTATTTCTCTATTAAAGCTTTTATGATATTAAAATTTGGTCTTTGCTCGTTTTATTGAAATAAAATTTTCGGGTTTAAATTACGTTTTCATATTGTTATAATCTGATAGACGGATAGGTGTCTATTCAAACAAATGTTTGTTATGGCGACTCAGCTGAAAATTCTGATACACCTAGCGCTGATCCCAACCCATATTCGTGCTGGAGGTTTTTGTTCGTTGCCATCTCAAACGCCCACAGGTATATCAGTTTGATAATGCACACGATTTTCAATCGAAGTTTTGGGAAGTAGGTCCCTGTCCGTATTGCTGTCTACCGTCGACATTAAACATTTCCATATCTCCAGCCATAGCCGTCGATAATGCTCCCTCTGTTTGCTAGAATGCACTGACTTGCATGTAAGAAATGATGGACTTTTTTGTTTTAAATTTGTATCCAAATTTGTGTTTGCTGTTTGGGCGCGCACGCGCGCCGAGTTGAAAGTTATTGACTGATCGCCATGTTACGTCAGACAGCGGCTAAACCAGAGTTGTTGACTCCGTGTTCCGGGGAAAGCCGAGCCAAACGCTGAGTTACGTCTGGTTCAAAGAATGCATATATAATTTTAATGTTTTGATATTTCTTTTCAATGACTGATTCATAACTGAAAATAAAAAATAAATATATTAAAAAATGAAACATAAATTGTTTTTAGATTATTTTTTTTTTGCAGTAAGATTGTATAAAGATCGAAGAAAAGTTTGCACGAACTTTTCGAATAATGCGAGTTATCGACCCCTGTTTTTTGCCTGAGAAACTACTTCTATCGGCCATTGTTGAAACTAAAATACACACAATCGTCTCATGTTCCCGAACTGCAGAAGTGCCCTATTATTTTTTTTAAAGGATATTTATAATAACATGTCATTGTGTTTTGTTATACAATTTTATACAAGAAAATTTATGAAGTGTTATTGGAGGTCGTATTAGAGCAAGTATGTTAACAGGCCTTGTTGCCCGGCAAGAGTAACATTAATATGTTTTGTTCGAAATTGCTCGGGATAAAAGTGATATAGCAGATGTATTCAAAACGCAACTTTATCTTTCTTTTTTATATGGTCTGGGCAACGCCGGGTATCCCTCCTAGTATATATGTATATGCATACATATAATTGTTAAATAATGATTATTCTTTTATACCTAGAGACACTACACAATCATAACTGTGGGATGGTAATTGCTACCGGTTGGGACATTCGAACCCAGCCATGAAGCCACCTTTGATTCCATTTGGTAAGCCTCTACCTCCGGGCCACCAAAACATTGCCACAAAAATGAAAGGAATTAATGACTATTAAACGATTAATTCAGGCGCAAACATTAGACAGTCTCACTCTATATAAGCATATGGTAGTTTGCATGAAATTTTGCTGGTGAATAATTATATGAACTTAGTCATTTAAGAATTAATACGGACACACCCTAAGATTCTATACTATTTTATTCAGAGATTAAATCTTTAATAAAGAGATTTAATCTTTGATATTTTCTTTGTATGTGCTATTTAGCAAAATAATTTCAAACCAATATTATTATTTTGCTAGTGATTTTTCTCAGAGGAGATGTTCTTAAATTGAAAATCCGTGGATTAAGGAAATTATTTTAAATATTGTATTCTTAATATATTACTAGCAGTTCAGCCCGGCTTTGCTCAGTCCCAATGAACCGTTCATAACTTTATATGTATATGTATATATATATATTAAATTTTGACTCAGGTAACCTACATCTAACATTTCAAGATTTTGAACCTAAAATTGACAGAGGAGTTTGATAGTCTGCAAAGATCAACTCTTTCAACTTTGACTTCTTGGCAGCCAAATTTTCGCCCCAAAACTAATTTAAAAGCTTGCTGCATGTCTACTCATCCTTTATGTAAAATTTCAAATGTTTAGATCAAAAAGTGGCTGAATAGAAACCACAAACGTCAAATCTCTTGAAATTTGACCCCTTGGCAGCCAAATTTTTGGTCAAAAACGATTAAAAAGCTTGCCTTATGTCTGAATACACGTTATGTAAAATTGCAAATATTTAGACCAAAAATTGGCTGAGCAATTTAGTAGAGACCGCAGAGGTAAAATTTTTGTTAACTTTGACCCCAATTTTGACCCCTTAACATTTATTGTTTTGGGCTCAAATCAAATTAAAAAGTTTGATCCATGTTCCAGTAACCTGCATCTAAAATTTCAAGTTCTTAGACCCAAAATTGGGTGAGGAGTTTGGTAGAATTCTCAAGGTCAAATGGTTGAACTTTGACCACTTGACAGCCAAATTTCTGGCTGAAAACCGATTAAAAAGATTTCCCCAAATTTCAATACCCCTTATGTCAAATTTCAAGACTGTAGACTGAAAATTAACTGAGTAGTTTACTAGGGAAATGTGCACACACACAAAGACAATTTCACTTTTATAGATATACTAGCATTTCAGCTCGGCGTTGCCCGGGTGTTTATAGGTGTGTGTTTAGAAAAAAATAAAGTGGTAGTAGGAAGACAGGCTCGAACTCGTACTGCAAAGGAGGAAAAGAAGGGGGAAAAAACCTGACGTCTTTGCTGTTACGACCACTGCCAAACCGGAAGTGACGTAGGTTTAAATTAAGGCTAGACAATCGAAAAGAGGAAGTGACTTTCTAAAATATGCGGCAAAAAAGCAACCCCTTCCTGTAGCAAAGTGCCCGGCTGAGGGTGAAGAAATTAATGTTTTTAGCCAATTTTTCAGTATTTGTCGTCTGAAGGGTCGAGCTTTAAAACGATACTAATCTTGTGAATGCAAACATACATACATACATTTATGTATTGGTAGCTCAAATTTTCGACCTAAACCGATTAAAAAGCTTGTCCTATCTCTGAATACCCTTTATGTAACATTTCAAATGTTTAGACCAGAAAGTGTCTGAGTAATTTGGTAGAGACCGCAGAAGTCAAATTTTTTAAACTTTGATCCCTATTATGACCCCTTAATATTCAATGTTTTTGGCTCAAATCAAGTTATTAAGTTAGATCCATGTCCAAGGAACCTATATCTAAAATTTTAAGTGTTTAGACCCAAAATTGTCGGAGGGGTTTGGTAGAGTTCTCAAAGGTCAAATCGTTGAACTTTGACCCCTTAACAGCCAAATTTCTGTCCGAAAACGGATTACAAAGATTTTCCCAAATTTCACTACCTTGTATATCAAATTTCGTGTCTGTAGACTGAAAATTGACAGAGTTATTGCATAGTGACATATACACAGACATACACACAGACAGACATTTTTACTTTATAGATATATAGACTAGCAGTTCAGTCCGGTTTAGCTCGGGACCTATGTACTGCTCATAGGTTTATGTGCATATGTATATGCTAAAAAGTGTGCAATGCCTTTCTATATAATAGAGAAAAGTTAGTAGCGACTGTAGAGGTAAAATTTTGACCCCTTAACATTTATTGTTTTGGGCTCAAATCAAATTAAAATGTTTGACCCGTGTCCAGGTAACCTATATCTAAACTTTTGAGTGTTTAGACCCAAAATTTATGGAAGAGTTTGGTAGAGGCTGCAAAGGTCAACTACTTCAACCTTCACCTCTTGGCAGGTAAACTTTCATCCAAAAGCTGATTAAAATCTTGCTGCATGTCTGAATGCACTTTATGTAAAATTTCAAATATTTAGACCCAAAATTGGCTGAGTAATTTGAAAGAGACCACAGAGGTCAACTTTTTTTAACTTTGACCCCAATTTTGACCCCCTAACATTTATTGTTTTGGGCTCAAATCAAATTTGATCCATGTCCCAGTAACCTGTATCTAAAATTTCAAGTGTTTAGACCTAAAATTGGCGTAGGAGTTTGGTAGAGTTCTCAAAGGTCAAATTTATAACTTTGACCCCTTGACAGCAAAATTTCTGACTGAAAATCGATTAAAAATTTTTTTCCCAAATCTCATTACCCCTTATGTCAAATCTCGAGTCTGTAGACCGAAAATTGATTGAGTTATTGTGTAGAAAAATTTACATACGCAAACAGACAAACACACACACAGACATTTTCACATTTATAGATATATAGATTGTAGAGGCGAAGAAAATGAAGGGAGGAAGCGCCCACGTGTCTGCGCGTCATGCCTTACCTTGGAACGCTCCTACGGTGTGCGTACGTGCATGGACGAAACCCGGGAGAAATTCCAAAATGGCGCCGTCCTCATCTTGTAGATTGTGCGATCATCACTGGGCCCCACATGACCGTTCTTTGGCTGCTGATTGGCCGAGGACGAACGCCGGAAGGATAAAGGGAGTGTGTTTGGAACATGTGGGTGTCTTTTCTAGGATCGACGTCAGTGTGATCGTATCGGTGAACTGCTGCAGCTTTAAGAGTACCTTAGTGTGTGTGTGATTTTTTGGGACTTGCTCGTCTGCTGACTTTACAGGACTTTCTTTTCTGCTGATTCTACATGACTTGCCCTTCTGCAGAACTTGGAACAAAACTTCAAGCCTCTTCTTTCTTTTCACACGTAGTCGCCTAAAAAGGTAGAATCCGACTTACTTGTGAAACGGCTTTAATTGGAATTCATTTATTGAGATGAGCATTATTTATTAATTTATTTTATTGCGAACTATTATCCTCATCTGTTTTAGTTGTTGCTTCCCGACGTTTCGGCCAACTATTCCTCTGGCCTTCGTCAGGTGGCAACCGCGACGGGATAAGAACTCTGAATCTCCTAACTGCATCCTCAGCAATTACTGCCATCCATAGTTGTTATCATCCCACCACGTTTTGGGCAAGTAAGACTCTGGCCGGCTATGGGTAGGATTCAGATAATTCTCACCTGGAACCGTAACGATTCAACGTCTCTATCCACTGTGCCACGGGCCTCGAAGGGCGATCATGGTTGGATTTTTTGATCTTATACATCGAAGTTTATTTATTATCTGATCTTTCATGATCGGGTCTGTACCGAATGGTATATATATTATTTTAATTGGAATTCATTTGTTGAGATGAGCATTATTTAATTATTTATTTTATTGGATAATAGACTTCAACAAAATAAATTAATTGTAGTCTTTGTTTCAAACAATATTTTTTTATTTTGAAAAGTAATTCTTTCTAAATGAAATCTGAATATATAAATTCTAATTTTATTTGTTCTATCTAATATGTTGAGCAATTTCATTTGGCTTGGATTGTCTTGTATAAATATTATCTTCCAATAATATTTTTTAAGACTTGAAACCACTTGATTCACTAATCTTTCATTTCATTATCTTAAAGTATATATATATATATATATATATATATATATATATATATATATATATATATATATATATATATATATATATATATATATATATCTGTGTGAGTGTGTTAAGATTTTGTTCCTTAGAAGTGCTGGTTGAGTTTGAATAAAATGAAATACGTATTGTATACTTTTGAAGCCAAAACAACGCATTATTACGAAATAAACAGACATTTATTTTGTTTGAAATTTATATTAAAATTCATAAATATATTTCGAAGGAAACCTTCATCTTCAGTATGTCTTTTTTTTTTCGACATATTGTTGTTGTTGTAGAGAATAAGCAATAAGCAAATATCCCGTTTGTTGTTTCTATGGTAGTTTTTTAAATCTCGGAATGGCGCGTTCGGTCATGAATATAAATTTCAAACAAAATAGTGCAAAAGGCAACAAGCGACATTTATGCCATGATATGAGAGTGTAAGCATATCACGTTACCATCTTCGCTTTTTTATTATATTCACCCCCAAACAAGGCAGAATATCGTTGACTGTAAATTAGGGGCCAGATTTATAGGGTCATAGTAAGTGGGGAGTTGTGCGGCGAGATGTTTTTCATATTACATTTAAATTTTAGTCGGGGAAACGGGAAAGTAATTCCAAAGCAAGCAGTATTAGGAAAATGAGATACTAGAATAGACAGATTTCGGACACTTGAGGGCCATTACAGTGAAAGGTAAGATAGTATTAGCCATGGCAACCAGTGGTTGGAAAGGTTTCTAATAATTGTTAAAGAAAGGGTAGCATTAAATGAATCCATCACTTTTGGCCCATTGCACCATCGACCGGAGGTGATTTTTTTTTTTTTAGATCTAGCCATTGCCTTTGATATATGTGCGTTTGATTTATCTACATAGCAAGAATAAAATGTCGTGTCATCAGCAAATGTACCAATCTCGGACACGATTGCATCAGGGTTTATAACAATTAGGAATAATAAAGGGTTGACCCCTGATGCATTCCCGCATTAACGTCACATTGTTTTTATGTACGGCCATCGAAAATGACTTGAATCTTGCTTTTAGGTGAAAAGCATCTGATTATATTGAAAATTTATCCAATAATGCAGTACAAATTAATTTTCCTGAGAAGACCTTCATGGCAGACCTTGTCAGAAGCCTTGAATATATCAAGCCCTGGCTTCATGCTTTTTCAATGTATTCGCATTCAAATATGACTGTCATGATATCCACGGTAGAATTTGATTGCCGAAATCCATACTGTTTGTCAGAAAGAAGTTCAGCATTTTTAAGATGGTGGATTATCGCGAGAGGAATTACTGATTCAAAGATTGAAAGAGCGACAGGAGAATTATGAGGCGATAGTTTTGCAGGTAAATTCATTTCACGTTCTTTAAAACTTTTTCAGGCACATTTTAAGCTATCAGGAAAACAAAGGCATTTATTATAGAGTTTGGAGATGACAAGGGCCAGCCCAGGGGAAACTTTTGTTATTACTATATCAACGAAAAGACCAGCTACACATGTATTGGATGCGTCATTGTTCGTTTGGTTCTACATATAAACAATCGCTGGCTTTCTTGCTCTAAAACACGCCATTGGCAGAAGAATGTGCGTAGTATGAATTGCTATCGCGTTGGTTCTGGTTGGTTATTTATATGATGCACATTTTTCTACCAATGTTGTGTTCTTAGAGCCAGGAAGGAAGTGATCGTCGAACGATGTTCCAGTAAATGGTGACAGTTGGACAAAAAAATGTGTCAAAGGAAAAAAGTTTAACACAATTATTGAGTTTGTTTATATATAGAACTTCGATATGAACTCTCGAGAATTTTTGCAACTCCTTACTAATTGGAGGGCATTATTTTTTTTTTTACTCTTTATGTTTAACTCGGATTGTTGGATGAGTCTGTGCATCAGAAACTTCATCGCCCTAAACTGGAAGGTTGTATCTTTAATAACCGTCATTCACTCCACAACAAAAGAGAAATGGTAGTTATTTTTCAATTACTCTAACCTCTTTCCAATCTTACGAATCAAGTACCCATAATATTTTTGTCATATATTTTTACGACATAGAACAATTGCTTTTATCATTTCAATTTTGTGTTTTTAATTTTTATCCCTTTTACAACGTTTTCGCTATCATAACAACAATTCTAAAACCAAAAACTTCTCCATCGCCATTAAGATCTAGCTGACTATGACTATGACCCATCATATGACTATGACCCATCATATGACTATGACTATGACCCATCATTTGACTATGACCCATCATTTGACCCCATTGTTTAGAGAATCGCTGTGCAACGTTTGTTTAAAATTCTCTCACTCAAAATAACTATATATCCATTTTTTACCATTTACATCAATTCTATTTTCTTGTTTCTCAACGACAGCCATTCCATCCGATTTTCGGCAAACAACATTCCATTATCACATTTTATTCGTATGTTTCTAACTTTCGCTTAAGTACAAACTAGGCTGGTAACATAGTCTAACTCTCCAATTAGGTTCGATTATATATTTAAATAATCACTCGAATATGTTATGCTTTTTTTTTAATTTTATTTCTATCTTTCTCTTCGTTAAATGTAAATATAGAGATCTGGCTTAGAAATGTCGATGTCTTTGAATTAGTTTTGTAAGTATACTTTCCTCTTATATATTATATGATTCATTTTGGTTAATCATTTTAATTCTATCGCACATCCAAATGTCATATCATTAGACTTTAATACTGAGCTGAATAGACGAGAAAGATTATGAACGAAGGTTTGTAATCTTTTTTTTCTCGTTCTTTTTATTACAACTATTGATGTGTTTCGGTTGCCTATGTAGTATTGTGGGCTTATAATAGATTACTTTATTGAATTGCAATCTGTGGGCATGGTTACTTGCCATGTTTTGCTACATGCGAGGGGGTGCGGAAACGTGTAGCTAAAAGTGGCCGTACACGTGCTTATGGCCCATAAAAAATTTTCCCGGCATATTCCAAAAGTGCTTCTGAAAATTGTTCGCAACTGGAGAACACTTTGGAAGGACGTTAAAACATCTAATGGAACAAACATATACAACCAGTGGCGGCTCGTGCCTGGTGCTGTGGAACTGCAGCACCCCCAAGTCATTTCTACTCATTAGTACACGTTAAAAAGAATACGTTTATTTATTTTTTTTTTGTATGTGATAATATATATATATATATATATATATATATATATATATATATATATATATATATATATATATATAATCCTGAAGCTTAATGTCGATAATTGTCCCCATACTCATATAAGCATAAAAGCAAAACTTTGCTTGGGGCTGCGAAATCCACAGTTACACATTCTTAGTGAAATTCGCTTGTGCGCATGCCCGATCTAGAACGGTTAATATGAGTCAAATCGGAACTGTATTTTTCGCAGTTCCAAACGCGGTGTTTGCGCGTTTTCGCTTTTTTTTTTTTTTTTTTTTTTAAAGAAGCTTTGTTTACAAATGTTTTCTTTTTATTATTATTAAAAAGTGTAACGTGTTCTTGTAAATAAAATCTTCAACTAAAAAAAAAAAAAATCCCACACTTTTAAATGCGATTTAAGCAGACAAAAATATATAATATGCCAAACTTTTTTTTTTAATTAAAAGTGTCCGAGCTTTTAGCCTTGAAGTTACAAATGTTATTTTTTTATTTTACCTATATGGCTTATTTTATTTTTATTTTTAAGTAGTTTAAAATTTATTTATTTTGTAGTAGTTTAACTTTACAGAATAAAAAATATTTACATTTTTTTTGTAGAAAAGCGAAGAAAAGTTTATTTTTTAAAATACATTTTAGTTAGAAATGTTTTTGCCTTATATATATATATATATATATTTATATATATACACACATATATACATATATATACACATATATATTCACACGCATATATATATACACACACATATATATACACCCACACACACATATATATACACACACATATACACACACACATATATATATATATACACACATACACACACATATATACACACACATATATATACACACACATATATACACACACACATATATATATACACACGATATATATATACACATATATATACACACATATATACACGCACATATATATATATACACACACATATATATATATATATATATACATATATATACACGCATATATATATACACACACATATATATATATACATATATATACACGCATATATATATATACACACATATATATATATACATACACACACATATGTATACACACATTATATATATATATATACGCACACATTATATATATATATATATATATATATATATATATATATATAAAGCTTTAGCATTTATTTACATCCCACGAGGACAAAGCAAGAAGTTTTACACTTTGAACAAAGTTTTTTAATTAAAATGTGCAATAACAAGACGAGTATGTAAAACCGTTTTTATAATGAGCTTAGTAAATAGCAAAGTTTGTTTTTATTTTTATATAAAAAGTTGTAAAAAGATTTGTAAATAAAATTATGTATCTTTAATTTTTTTTGTTTGCTCATAGTACAAACATGTAAACGTTTTTATTCTATATTTTATTTACAAAGTTTTGTTATAAAGACACATTTTTAAATTTTAAATAAAACTGTTATCCAATAAAACCATTTTTAAATGGTAATCTCCTAACTTTACCATCGTTTGCAGGCAAAGATTTTGCTTTTATGAAAAAATAAATAATTAAAAAATTGTAAATAAAATGTATTTAAACAATGTTTTTCGTTTGTTTGCCTGTGGTAAAATTTTATTTAATCTGTAAAGTTTAAAAGAAATATATTTGTATATTTTTTATTACTCTGTAAAGTGTATACAATTTAAAATAGTGTTTTTTGATTAAAATGTTTTTGCGTATTACCCCTTTTTCGACGGCTTATAATGGCAAAGTTAAAAATATTTGTATTAAAAAAAGCAATTTTAATGACAAGCTTATTTTTTATACGCCTATTTTTAATTAACAATTAGCTTTTTTATAAATAAAACCGTTGTTAAATAGTAAAACTATTTTCGTTAATAAAAATCTGTGACCTAAAAGTTATAAAAGTATGATTCAACTCAGTTAGAACTTCCGGTTCAGTTGAATCGCAAAAAGAGGATCACATAAACATTGTATTCCTTCTACCCTAATTGATATTCTACTAATAGACTACCTAGTACTTACCTTTCCCAATACAATTGATATAAAAAGAATTTAACCATGGTCTCCTTGCACCCCCAAGAAATAAATTCTGCGACGGTAAATGAACTTCAACAGATTGAGTTTTCACAGCAGTCTCTCCATGATAAAGTTGTAATTAAGAAAAGAAACCGTTCAACGCCTGATATTCAAATATCTCAGCCAGGCATTAGCAACAACAAAGTGTATATTCGTAGCTTTAATGGTACCAACGGAAAAGTTAGCTTTGCGGCTGTGAACTAAAAAAGGCATTGTTCTGCTTTCCTTATTTGTTGTTAGGGGGTGATGTAACATGGACAAAAGATAGTTTCAGAACTATTAGCAAAACGAAAGATAGAACTGAAAAGCATGAGAAGCACGTTGACAATGTAGTTTCCCTATCAATTTTGGGGACCATAAATATTAAAGCAAAACTTAGTGAGGCCTGCAGACTTTCAATCAATCATCATAACATGAATGTTAAGAAGAACCGTGAAATTTTATCTAAAATAATAGATTGTATTTTCTTTTGTGGGAACTTTGAAACTCCCTCACGAGGACATGATGAAAAAGATGATTCAGTAAATCCAAGTGTATTTAGAGGATTTTTAAATTTTGCATCTTAATTAGATCCAGATTTAAAGAATCACTTAGAAACCAGTAATGTCTTCAAAGGTGGTTCCAAGACTATTCAGAATGACATACTTGACTGTCTTTTACAAATATACCATAATGAAATAAGGGCAGAAATTAGCAAAGCTTCCTTTGTAGCTGTCATGGCTGATGAAATAACAGATGTGTCTGAACATACACAAATGATCATTGTTTTACGGTACGTCTTGGATGAAAAAATACTTGAACGCATTTGGGGATTCTTTATTCCAGAAAACCAAACCGCTGATAGGATATCAAAATGTATTCTACAACAATTAGATATAATCCTTCAAGGCAATCGCCAAAAACTGATAGCTCAGACATTTGATGATGCAAATGTCATGAAAGGCAAAAAAGCTGGTGCTCAGGCGAAAATAAAAGCAGTTTATAGTAATGCGCATTTCACTCACTGTTATGCGCATCAACTTAATTTAATAATGAGGAATGCAGCAAGCATTACACGAAATGCTAGAATATTTATCTCTAACATTTTGGCTATTCCGACTTTCTTTTCTAGATCACCACAGCGTCTGTCCATTTTTCACGAAGCATCTGGTTGTAAGCATTCTACGTGTATCCGCCACAAGGTGGAACTTTAACATACATAAATAGAGTTCATGAAAATGTTCAAGCATAAAAAAACTGTCACTGAAATTCAGTCAACATCATATGTAGATGAGACCGTTGCAGAAGCGACAGGAATTCTGAAATATTTGAACGATGAAAATTTCATATTTTGGTTTGAGCTATTTCATAAAATTATGTCTCATGTTGAAATTATTTCTCGGGAAATTAGCATATATAAAGTCAATGAATACATAACAAATTTCAAAACTGCTATTTTAGAGATAAGAAACACCAAATACTGTGAAAATTCTTCACAAACACTCAAGGGCGAAGCTAAAGAACTGTGTGACTATATATCTGTTGATATAACGGACAGATATTCTTCAACTAAACATTTAATACTTGCTAAATTGTTTAACAAGATAAGCTTTGCTAGTTTTAAGAAAAAAAACTACCTACAGAAGAGATATCCTTGACAACTGAAGCATATTCCATGATTGACAAAGAAAAGTTTGAAACTGAGCTAGAAATATTTTATAGTAGGTCAGATATCCATGAGTATTGCAAAGTAATTGATCTCCTGAAATTTATTTTGGAAAACAATTTAAACGATGTTCTTAGTGAAATCACAAAACCCATAAAAATTATCTTGACAATTCCCATGACTACATAAGAGATAGAACGTTGTTTTTCAACTCTGAAAAGAATAAAAACTTTTCTAAGGAACACCATGGGTTGCGAAAAACTAAATGAACTTGCAGTGCTTTCAATTGATAAAAAAGTTCTTCAGCAGTCATTCAGAAGTTAAGGAGAAAATTATCAATCTTTTCTCACAAATTAAAACAAGAAGAATGGAGTTTACTTTCAAATGAATGTAATAAGTAAAATATTTACATCTATTTAGGATTCCTTTAAGTTATTGTATTTTTATACGTGTGCATACATATAAATTATGTATAATTTTATGTTTGTTTTATTTTTACACAATATTAAAAGAAATAGGTGTTTTCTTTATAACAGCACCCCCACTAATCTTAGGCACGAGCCGCCACTGTATACAACTATGCGTGCATAAAATAATTTCAGGTTTGGGGAATAAATCTTGCTTGAATAAATCCGTTACAATTTTTATTACTTTCTTATTTCAACATGTGTCATTGGTTAAGTTTGAATTGGATCCGGAATTCCGAGCTGATGTGTTGATGTTAAATATAATGTTGTGACGCGTGTCGCCTTCACAAATTCCTTCAAAGAGAATGAGTTAGGTTAATTTGAAGCAAGCATGTGTCAACGCCCAAAATTTCTTTCAGAGGAAAAGGAAAAAAGATCCCCATTCAACACAACACAAAAGTTCTTATTTTCATGGAAAGAAAAGTACATTGGTGGAAACGTTTCGATACTAATTTTGCTATCTTTAAACCACTGATTATTCTATCTTTCTCGCCTTTTCAACATTGAGATATTTTGAATGGATTTGCATTCATAGGTAAGTAAAACATTTCTTCTTTTTAATTTGGTTAGGTGACGTCATTTATTGTAAGTAATCACTGTTTCTTCATTTTGTATTATTTATGAAAAATTTAATTTGAATACTTGTTTTTATATAACGCCCACATAGTGAATTATCTTTTCTATTTCAAACAATATCATAATTAGTTCTTAATCGTCTTTTACTGATCTTTCATTTCGTGGGTTTCGTGTGATCGTCGAATTTAAAAATCTGACAAAGCCAGTAAAATAGATAAATTTCTGGGATTATTTAGCGCTATTATTACATGTCCTCTTGCGACCAGTGTGGATTAAAAAACAACAACAAAAGAGTTTAATAAAAAACAACTGCAATAATATTCAAATTTCCAATGGACGATTACTTACCTCCATTGTTGGGAAAAGATCTGATAAACTGCATTGCATTTTGAATGTTTTCTTTTGTTGAATCTTGTAAATCTCGTTTCCATTCATAAACGTTGCTGTTGTACAGAAGAATGTTGAATCTGTCTGTCGGCTGTAGCTTCTCAAATATGGTAGAGAGGGCGTTTATTACAATCTGGCGCCAATCGTGCCGCATAGAACTGCTTGTGTCGATGGTGAATATCAAATCCATCGGAAGAGGCAGCTTTATTTCATCGCTGAAGAAATATAGACCTCGGCCTTTATGCCACTAAAATAGAGATTAGAAGAAATTTTAGAAACATTTGGAAATAATATTCAGTGAATTCTTGTCACTATCATAGAATAGACATGAAATGTGAAATCTGACACTTAGAATTGGCTGGGAGGAATTGGTACCCGCAAGTCGTCACTTTTATTGTTGTATAGAAAAGAAACGAAAACAATTGTGCGTACATTATTACTTACATTCAATCAATTTCCGATAATGATTTAGAAATAGAAAACATTGCTTTAAACGTTTAATTTTAATTACGTTTTGTCTCTAGCAGCTAATCTAGTATTAAAACAAACAAATCACATTTCGATTTTAAAAATCATTTTAAATCAGCACAAACAAAATGTAATTACACTTTTTATTTTAATCACGTATTCCCCTACCTGTTCATTTTGATTTACATTTTTGTGTGTGTGTTATTGATTACAGTCCTTTCCATAAATGTTTTTATTTATTGCATGTGTATTTAGTGCCTGTTCCTGAGCAGCAAATATAAGATTTTCTGTTTCTCTTTTCAAGTCACCTTTTGACAGAAAATTTCAGGTGTCCTGACATTTTTATGTCTTAGTACCTCGCTCTAACTGACAATGAAGTTTCATTCTTACCAACTCAGTCAACTTTTCTGCTTCGATTCTTTCTTTGTACTTCTGCTTATGATTCTTTATCTAGCTCTTCTTCTTTCGCCACTGTAGCAAGTAAGACTTTATGACAGTTAGCCTAGTAGTGAACACTTCTAACTCCCTCCCCCGATACATTCTTCAATCCCAATCAGCCCTCTTCCTCCTTTCTTCCTTGAGATATACAGCATGATCACAGTAGAATTTGGGTGAAGTGCTCCATACTTGTCTAACAGTTTCTGTGTGTCTCTATCCAGCTTTTTTATTTCTTCCTGTGTCCACCCTACGAAAAGCTACACTGTATCAAATTACAGTATCCGCTCCTGAATTGCTGGCTGAGAACAGGTTTCTACCATTCAGTCTAGACTTCAGGAGCAGTTTGAGTCTTCTCATACACCTCTTTCGTCTGCTCTTTTATTTCATTGCAAAGCATCGTATCAAGTTCAAGCACCCCCAGGTACTTGTAGTCTTCTGCATCAGGATCTTCTAATCTTTTGCCATTTGGCAAAATGATGCCTTTCATAGCTTCTCTCTTTCCTCGTTTTCTGCACAGAAATTTCAAACTCCATATTTATGTTTTCACTCCACTGCTGTACTGTTTGAACCAGAGAGTCAATTTCTTTTTCTATTTTGCCAAACAATTTTCGATCATCCATAGATAACATATGGCTTATCTTCAGTCCATTCTTCTCCAATTGGTATCCCATCTTTGTCTCTCTTAGTACATGTGTCAATCATATGAGTGCTTTATGAATACAAGTGGCGAAAAGGTTCTCTTTGGAAAATACCACGTCTGATGCTTACTGTTCCTAACAGACTCCCAAAAAGTTGGTTTTCCAACTGCTCATACTTTTCCCTATGAACTCAAATATATTTTCGGCTACCCCTACCATTTTCAACGTCCTAACCCTAACCCTACCCCTACCATTTTCAACGTCCTAACCCTAACCCTAACCCTACCATTTTCAACGTACTGGGTACCCACAATTGCGGCACCATACCATTAGTTTTCTTGTAATCTATCCACGCTCTATTCAAATTTGTTTTTTTTCTTTTTGCAGTTCTTTAAAATACATTTATCAATCGATAGTTGGTCTTTTCTACCTAAACATCTTTTTCTCCCGCCTTTTTTTGTCCCACTGGTAGTGAACCATTTACTTCAAGATGATTATATACTTTTGAACTGATTATTCCTGTCAGTGTCTTCCAAAGCAAGTTCAAGCAAGCAATTGGGCTATGATTTTCAATATCTGGCCCTTTTGTAGGATCTTTCATTATTAAAATAGTCCTTCCCACTACAAACCATTCTGGTATCTGGCACAATCTTACACAATCATCCAGAGAAATAAATGGACTTTCATGGATTCCTGTGAAAGATCGCAACCAGTACCCATGAATTCCATTAGGTTTAGACCGTTTCCACTTAGGCCTGCACTTCATTTGTTTTCTCAAATCTTCAACAGAAATGTGAATATCCCCTTGTTTGTCCCCTTCCAGGCTTTGAACCATGCCTGAATTCGACCTAGATCTTCAGGTCACCTTCTATTCTCCCTATCTAATATGGTTCTGTTTTCTGTTTCACTTTTCGTTCTTTCACTCCTACCATCTCATCAACCAATACGGCTCCTGCCTGCAAATGTCTCTGACGTCTGTTATGCTCTCGAGTGACACCTTATTTATTACCCTATTCACTTTATTTGTCGCATTCCTAAACTTTGACTGGTCAACCTGATTGCAATTAAAAACCTTTGATTTTTCGTTACCTCTCATTAATTCTTTCGTTCTATTCAGCAAATTTGATTCATCACTGGAAATCTCACTATTATTAACTGCCGTAACACACTGGAATGACACAATTAAGTATGATACGAATAATGGTAAGAATCACCCCAGCACCTTAGGCATAGTTACCCAATCCAAGCAAAATAATAAGTAAAAATAGAAACATAAGGATCATATGCAAAATAATCCAAACAATAAAAAATACATACAAAAAGAGCAGCCCCCACCCAAAAAAAAAGAATTAGAAGAAAGAACAACCCCCATACAATAATAACGTCCAAACTAATATCGCAAATATCCCCCCAAAATTCTTAAAAATAGTAGAAAATTCATTCAAACATCCTCACAAATACAGCTCGATACTAAATAAAAACTATCGAATTATCCTTCTCAACCATGCCTAATATAGCACAAACTACTATAAACACGAATAATAAGAAAATAGAATCAGCGCAGAAAATAGTTAACGACAATCAAAGTCTAGCTCACCCAAACTGTAATTGTAACGATCCAAATAGCTGCCCACTTGATAATGACTGTGTACATTCAGACATTATATACTCATGCACAGTAACTGAACTTCCATCTACCACGACACCAAATAACTTGACAGCCAAAGCCGATAGAACTAGTAATACCAGCGAGAATTCACATAATTAACAAATAATAGCACACTCACCGAACAACTGATCATGCAACCAATAGGAATAGACGGTACTGAGCCGCACACCCAACAACCCTCGGAACATATAAACTCAATTCATCCTCAGATAAATGTAGAAACCCTAAATACACCGCACACAAACTCGAAAATACATGCGTACATAGGATTATCCTCCTTCCCGATAAAAGCCAGAATTTCGAACCACTTACAATCGTTCTCCAGAGAGACCCCTAAGACAAAACCAACCCTATTCAACCTAGTAAGAAATTTGAAACAAAACAACATAAAATTCTCATTAAAATGGGAAATATTAAGAAAATCCAAATCTTACAGCCTAGACTCTAAATACTGCCTGCTCTGTAATGCAGAGGCGACCGAGATAATAACGGCACCTAATAAATTAAACATCCTCAACTCTAAACCAGAGATTATTTGCAGTGGCAGGCACAAGAAAAAGTTCAAATACAAAAATTCAAATAACCCCGCCGAAAGAACACCGCCAGACAGGGACTAATATCTAGCACTTCTAATGCTAACCATGCAGAAACTTAACACCCTCCCTTGCTGTTCCTTGCCCCTAGCAAACGACTAACACCCTAAATATTATTTTTCCCTCTGCAATCGCCACAAAGACTTTTCCCCCCGCTTTAATCGCCACAAAGACTTTAATCTTTTAATATAAACTATTAGCACACTCTCTGAATATATAACGCTTATATAACATTAATACAGCAAACCCATTTTGAATCACTTTCCTTCTGGCAAGTTCAAACTAACGCTACAACTATTTTACTCATAGTTTCTCAGACAATTTACTCTAACCAAATCTTATCCCGCAAAATTAACACCGCTTATTAAACTGCACCCCAACTAGCAACTAGCACTAGTTATTCCAAGAATATGTTGTAACGTAATTGACCTAAGGGAACGTTTTGCTCACCATTCGGGAGCTTAAGAAGCCGCATAACCATGCTAAGATAGCTTTAATAGATCCCGGGCAACGGCGGATATCCCAAAGACCTAAGGTAGAAGATATATATATATATTTTATTTCATTGTCAAAATAGATATATTTGCTTTATTGTTTGACAACCAGAGATATATTGTTATTCGGAATTGACGACAGGAAATGTTCAAACAATAGCGTAAACATTGTCTGGCTGACGAACTCAGTGCCAGGGATTCTGAATGATGGGGCGTGACCTTTCGAGGTCATGGGAATTAAATGTTGATTTTGATCCCAGATTGCAAGCTAGCGAATGGCTAATTGTACACCTGCAAATTTGTTTTTTCCCCACATGTGTGGCTTAGGAGATTTTCCACCCCGAACACACACACCAATACATAATGCTAGTGTCAAGCAAAATTAGTCAGTTTCCAGCCAGAGTGCATGAAACTCGAAGTAACAATACCGTTCCCAGAAGATGTGACCACTACCCTCTCCATCCGCTGGCTCTGAGGAGAAATGTCTTAAGAACTTCACGTGTACATACATGTAAAAGTCTGTAAAATTTGTGAAATTAACCTTCCATAGAATAGAATTCAAGCGTCTGTTGTCTTTCTTGCTTCGTGAGTTTTGCTATTCGTTTTCAGCATACCAGAGATCTGGTGTGACCGCCTCTCGGAAATTTAGATGACACGAGCCGAGTTATCCAGAAATATTTATATTTAAATTTACTAAAAATACTTTATGATAAGGGCAACCGACCATTTCCTCAAAATCGCCCCCATCCCGTCACGCATACCCACATACTCCCATCTCCCATCTAAATCTCATGACTGTCAGTTAAGGTCGATCTAACCATCTCCACACGTTTGCTTAGAGTATTCTTTCTACCTCCTCCCATCCAGCTATTTTGTCGCTACTACTAACTTACTCTGACCTTCATTCAAATTAAAAGCAGCTGAACGCGCTCATTTCTGGCTACTTCGACACTGTTATTGAACCCGGCCCGATTCTGCTGCTCCATACACAAAGACGAATAAAGATTACATTTTATCAATACTAACTAAGGAACACCCACGGAACCATATAACAAAGAATATACAAGACAAACACGGAAATACCAACACCAACCTTGAAACTAACTAAACCCAATCTCCTCATCATCTTTTATACGACAGAGGTAATGTCTCCTTCTTCCACATCTCTCTACAAGTAATAGCACAATTCACCGAAACACTATACAGGAAGAACCCTTTTCTCGCTTATAAACGAGCATGTATGTATTCTGTTGTTTATATCTTGCTTGTTCATAAATAACATAGATCACTGGTCCTTGCAGTCGGGAAATTCAGGACTATATTGTTGATTTTTGCAGACATTTTCCTATTATGGAGAGTTATATCCTCCGGGGTATTGTCTACCGAACTCTTTGCTTTGCTGGCTAATCCTATATATATATATATATATATATATATATATATATATATATATATATATTATTCCTTTGTGCCTCATTTTTGTATGCATGCATCCTAGTTATCCAACTCTGCCCCCATTTAACTAAATTTTCAATTTATTTATTTTTCTTTTTTTCCTTTTTTCCTTTTCTTACTTTACTCTTCATCCTCTATCCCTTAATCTTATTTCATGCGTTATTTTGATTTTATCTTTATCCCTTAATTTTATTTACCTTTTCACTATTATTATTATTATTATTATTATTATTATTATTATTATTATTATTATTATTAAGTGAGAACAAGTGAGGATGGCTAGGTAGAGGTATGGTGGGACAAAAATGTCATAACGACCAAGCAATTGGAACATAATCGCCCGGATTTGGTCGTCATTGACAAGGTCTCATAAAACTGGCAGATTGTAGACTTCTCAATACCCTGGGACAGGAATATGAGAGAGAAGGAGAGCGAAAAGTGGAACAATTATGCTCCATTGGCCTTGGAGATAAGACGTATACATTGGGGTTAAAACACAAATAATACCGGTCGTAGTTGGCATGTTAGGAGTCGTATCAAGTCGTCTAGAAGGACAATTGAAAAAACTACAAATCCTCGATGTTTTAGGCGGCCTTCAGACCTCTGCTATTGTAGGTACCACCAACATCCTTAGGGAAACGCTTGATCTTTGAAGCTTCTGGTTTGGAGCCGGAATTGAGGGAAATCCTCTGGAAATGAATCCCATCCCTTTCCAGTGAGACGTTGATAACGAAATCAGAATTATTATTATTATTATTATTATTATTATTATTATTAGTAGTAGTAGTAGTAGTAGTAGTAGTAGTACATTTTCGCCCTATTATCCCACCATACCAATAATTCACAACCTAAATTCTCTTTCATCTTTTTATCCACCTGCAAAAACTTTGCTACTATATCCTTATACCTCTGCCTTACACCCAACCCCCTCCCTGTATATCTAATAACAAAGTAACCCTAGAATTATTGCTACATATTATCTAATATATATTAGTATTCTGAAATTTATTATTATAGCCTTACAACTACCCACCCAGACACCCCCAAACTTGCTCCTTTAACTCACTTCCGAACCCTCTCTCGCCTTACTAAATTAATACCCTGGAACAGAACGTCCCATGTAATCCCTTTTGTTCAACCCTTTCGCCTTAAACCATCATCATAATACCCCTCCCAAAATTATACACCATTTCATAGTGCTGTTGTCGTCTCGGTTACGTCTGTCAATAAAATGCCCCTACATAGATAATAGACATCTTCCACACCGATAAAATAGAATTACCACCCATCCACACTATACCTCCCTTGAGCCTTAAAACATATACTACGTACATTCAAGACTATGATAAAGACCCTATACAACTTTCTACATTACACTCTATATAATACGCTCCTCCTTTATTTAGAATTCAATAAAACTCCCCCAACATCATCTATAATGTTAATTGATCTATTTCGTTCCTAATGAATCTCACGTTAGACGCCGCATCCCCACTATGTTACCTGATGAGAAGCATTAGGCTTCGAAATGCCTTGGCATAAAGAGTCCCTTCTATCCCCCAACTAATCGATTACATTTCCTTATTGAATAAAATTAACCAATATATATTTACCAATATATAGTTTTTGTGAATTCATTTACCATTCTCATATATATATATATATATATATATATATATATATATATATATATATATATATATATAACGTAACATAATCACAATAAACAAGAGGCAATATATTTTGGCTCCACATCTGGCCTAATAAAACATAGAATTTCAACGCACAAATATTCTTTTAAAAATAACTCTCTGTCAAACCAAACTACTCTATCCAAGTATATTTTGCAACTCAAGAATAACAATATTTCTTTTCAGTTGAAATGGCAAGTAATTGAATCTTGCAAACCATATAAACCAGGAGATAAATTCTGTGCACTATGTACAAAAGAGACCCTAAAAACTTTGAAATATGAAGATATAAAAAATACAACCACCCTATTAAATTCAAGAGAGGAACTATTCTTCACATGCAGTCATAAACGTTGGTTTAAATTTAATAAATATAAACCACCTTAAATCATTAAAAATTACTTATTAATAAAAATAGATTAGAATATTTTTTTATTATTCTGTAATAAATTAAGTTAGACTAATTATCTCCCTTACATTCTTTAATTAAAAAAATATGACTAATTATCCCTCTTGCATTAT
>NC_136509.1:57249261-57299261 GCF_053919585.1 Euprymna scolopes
GTTAACACCCACTTCTCCAAAATAATATATTACATCTTTAATAAAAACACTATAAAACTCAGTTATAGTTGCAGTGATAACATAGAAAGAATAATTAAAAAACATAATAATAGAATACTTAATATTAACAACAATAATTGCAATAATATCAGTAATATAAAAAAATTGCAACTGCACAAATAAATCAGATTGTCCACTCCAACAATGCCTACAGACTATCGCTCCCATAGTAAACTTAAATGATAAAACATACTTCACCGGACTTGCTGGAACCGTCTCTAAAGACCATTTAAGAGTCCACAAATGTTTCTTCAATAATCCCAACCACCTCAACTATCCTCATTAACTACCCAGTACTGATTCAAAATAATCTCACACCCACCATTAAATGGGAAATTTAAAATAATAATAATAATAATAATAATAATAATAATAATAATAATAATAATAATAATAATATCTATAAATCTTTATATTCAACCTGCTTCCTTTGTTTACATGAAAAAATTTTAATTACTAACTTTAAAGATAGAGATAAATTATTAAACATTAGAAATGAAACGTCAATTGTTTGTAGACATTACAACCCCCACCTTCTTAGCAACTTCACACCATACTGAAGTTCATATGACACAAACGCCCCAACCTAAACACTCTTAACACGATTACATTACCCATCGAAACTCACAACTATTACATTAAACACTATTTTACTTTATTGCTGTTCAAGCAGATTACCTTAATTTTTAATTATCTATTTTACTCCTTCGAGATTATCTCATGCTCCTTATATACCTTCAATTATTACACTTTTTATTAACTGAAAAATTCTTTGAAATGTAATTACGGTCAACCTTCAAATCCCCCATCTTCTCCTATATCTATATTCTCCACTAATAATTTCAAACATATTTATGCGTAATATTCTCCATTAATAACTCCAACCCTTTAAAAGTAAAATTACTAAACCTATGCAGTTTAAAGTTTAAATGTCTGAAACTACTACAAAATCTCACTTTCCTAGAAATGTCACACCCTTCAAAATTCATCCACTAATCTTTTTTTAACACTTCCCTGTAATCTAACCCCCTTATTTCCAACGATTTTCACAGCCGCATAATTCTAAACTAACTCAACACTGCTTTAAAGCACCTACGTTATTTTTCCAAACAACTCATTTATTCATATTTTATTTATTTTTATTTATTTCCGTTTCTTCCCTAAACTCGACTCCAATTCTAAAATCTACCCAGCAGAATCTAAAACTGATTTCCTACTCAAAGATATTTTATATAGGCTATATTGGACGCATCTGTTTACCCATTGAACTAGACGCGTCTTAGCTCTTTCTGTCTACCCCCACACCACCGTTGTCGTAGATGATTGCTAACTTTTTAACTCCGTTCCCGTTCTGAGACACGTGCAGGTCATTATCCATAACCCAACAAACTTTTTTTCACACGCTCAGTTATCTATTTCCCTTCTTTCTTTTCTTTTCTTCTTCTTGTCCCCTTTTTTCTTTTCTTGTCTTATCTTTAGAATTTTACAAATTTTTCATTCAATTTTTTTTTATTTTTCCCCATTTTTTTACTTTTGCTCTTTCTCTCCCTTACTTCCATTCTCTTGGGTTTTAATATCCATATGTAATCTCAAAAACATATCTTTCCCTTTTATTTTTATTTTCACTTGAATCATCTGGCGATATGAACAGATGTATCCTGTCCATTGAAACAATTTGTTAATACACTTGAGGTTGTAATAAATAAAAACATATTTGGTTCTAATAACGTATTGAACACTCTTTATCCTTGCTTTTTACCACATATACTCTCTCTCTCTCATATATATATGTGTGTGTGTGTGTGTGTGTGTGTGTGTGTGTGTGTGTGTGTGTGTGTGTGTGTGTGTGTGTGTGTGTGTGTGTGTTGGTGTTTCACTCGATACGTGCTACTAGTACTATCTAATCCAGTAATGGCTTCTGTAACGTTAGGTTATCGATAACTAAACCAGGACTTCTACCTAGGTTTGACAAATGAAACCACTTGAACAGTCGACAGTCATCTCGTCATACCCTATCTAATGCCTGTAGTATCTCATGTGCAAAACATCTAATAAATTGAAGTTTCGGCTGCTGCAGATGAGAACTGTCTCAAATTTCCTATCGCCATGGAATTTCACTCGCAGAAATGTTGCTAGATATATGTACCACCAGCGATACTCTAAATTAACTTGATTCGTCTGAGAAGAATCTGAGAATTTAGAACTGTAAACGTATTAAAAAGATTTATGGAAAAATACAAGAGTTCTAAGTACTTACTAGAATATCGCCATGGCTATTTGCAGGTCGTTTGAGATTGTATTGGACGCGAAAAACGCGAGAAAAAACATTGCGTAATTTCCCCAACTTCTTTGTGTAATTCACTTGAATATAATTGGGTCTTCTCCAATATGTTTTGGGATATGTTTCGTGACCTGAAGAAGACAAAACTTTCGTGAGAACCATTTTAGTAAAATCCACTGAAAAAATACTGCATGCGTAAAGTGCTTTCGTGTTTTACCGACAATTACAACAATAGATACACAAATACACACAAACAATTTGACTACCGTATTTGTATAAAACCTTTTATCCAGAACAAGTATTTCAAGCACTACACTGTTGTAACTTTCACGAGAACGAAATTGAAAAGTATGAATGGTATTTACTTTAAAACAAAATTTGTCAATCATCTTAGTTTCTTAAAAATATAATTTTAATTTATTATTATTATTGAACTGAGCCAAACGAAATATCTGCAAAGAGTCTTAAACAGATTTGGAATGAACAATTTTAATCCAAAGGCTATACCATGCAATCTAAGTACGGATTCAGATTCAAAAGAATTGCCAAATAACGGATTATACAGAAAAATTATTTTAATTTACACAATAATCTTAGTAATGTTATGTAATTACTAAGTTATCACAACATTTGTTTATTCTAATAAACCGATTTTAAATCTAAATAATTTGAAATACATTAAAGGAAACTTAGATTATTAATAAACTCTTATGAAATTGAAAAACAATTTGAATTGGTTTTGTGATTTTGATAAAAAGTATTTTGGGATATTGTTGCCACTTCAATAATTTTAAAATCACGGATACAAATAAAGTTCAAATATAAATACTTGTAAAAATAAACTGGAAATTCTAATATACTGCTACTTTTAATCTTTCATTCGATGAATAAAAAATTAGGTATTTTTGATTCATACGGAACATGCACTCGTTCGTACAGAATATACAAATGCATAAGAATATGCGTTTATATGCTTTCATGATGACCCTCTCACGGCAACTACGACTACACGTACTTTTTGTTTATTTCGATAGTTTTCCATTACTATCGCTTTAAAAACATTTTGTATCCACCTGCATAAATATATACATATATTTTAGAAATAAATTCCCAACAAAATGTTAGTCATATATAGTGTTCTTGAAACCAACTTGCGAATTGAAAAGGCACGCGTATGCAGCTCCCAAAACAAGGAATGTTTGCATTTGATTTGTTACTGGCCAGTCATTGTGAATTCCACACATAATAGCGCCATGAACAAGTTTCAGTTCGAAGATCGATATTTATTAGTTGAACTAGTTTAACAAATTGCGATCGCTGCATTATGTAATTAGTGGAGAAAATGGATGAGTATTTGTCTGAGATAACTATTTCAAAGTTACTTCGACAGCATCCTCAACTATTTCAAAGTTACTTCGACAGCATCCCAAACTATTTCAAAGTTACTTCGACAGCATCCCAAACTATTTCAAAGTTACTTCGACAGCATCCCAAACTATTTCAAAGTTACTTCGACAGCATCCCAAACTATTTCAAAGTTACTTCGACAGCATCCCAAACTATTTCAAAGGAATCATAAACCTGATTCTGTTTCACTGACAAAATTAGATCGTTTCCCGACAATAAAATGATATACAACGTTGCACCAGAAAAAGTTACAGTGAGATTCGAAACTGGGTCCCCAGGGGTCGGGCTTTACCAAATCCGCTGCTAATAGTAGAAAAAATTAAATGAAAACCATTTCTCGGTGATTTTGTGCGCAATGTCGGCTCAGTGTTCGAAACCTATGTATAGATAATCAATATTTACATTATTTCAATTGTTTTTCTCAAATCTCTTACCCGAGAAAAATAAACACGTGCGCAAGTAACTCTTGCGGATAACAAATATGGAATATAGTATAATCACTGATATTTTCTTGATATTTTATTAATATTGTAAAACGAAAATTACTGGATTTAATAGATATAAATTTATTGGCCCGTCTCGCTATCCCATTTATTTGAAATTCTCAGGTTTAGGTCTAGACGATCATGTCATTATGAAACAGATCTTTTTATTTATTCAAGGCTGTGTCGAGAGTCTCCTACACGACCTGAACCCTTTTCTTTCAATCCAAAATTATGTATTGCCCATCATCCAAAATAATTCTGTCATTTATAAATTTCTTTGTCAGTTTGAATGCATCTTTTGTGCTATTTGCATACTCAAAATTTCAGCTACATCTGGAAATTTAAAGACGTATGAATCTGCTATTGGTATGCTACTTGCCAAAGCATATTAAAACTAAGTTAAATTAATATTATTATTAATGACAATAAAATTTCTACCTCACTTTGTTAACATAGACGCTATATGCTCATCCGTTTCTTTTTTACATGTTATATATTCTACTGATTTGAGTTGAACAGTCTGGGGCTTTTGTCTGTATTTTTGTATAGTTTCGAATCTACATGGTTACATGATAGTATGCAAAATTACTCTATTGATTTATATTATTTTGTTTTAAAAATAAATTGTATATTTTGTTGCTTGTTTCTATGTATTATACATGGGATTCTTATAGCTCTCATATTTTCCCATCCGTTTTGTTTATACGCAGATAAATTACTTACCCCATAGAACGCACATCGTTAAACTGTATAATTATTTATATGGATTTGTTAATCTGACAGATTAGTAAGTTTGATTATATAATTGTACATCTTTAAATTAGACATAACTATAACCTGATAAAATAGCTAGTTATATGTGTAGGTTATATTTCAGTATTATAGTTAAGATTCTTGTAATAATCAAGTTCAATTGATAAGATTTAATTTATTCTTATAATTATTATATTATTAAGGGGATTTTATTTTTCAATAAACTTATTTTATTTATATATATTCTATTTTTAATTTTCAAAATTTAATAGTTAATTGTAACTTTCATTCTAATCTTATCTTTATTCTATTTGGATCATGTTGTATTATTATGGCTACTATTTAAGAAAAATAATACTACAGTTATTATTATTATTATTAGTAGTAGTAGTAGTAGTAGTAGTAGTAGTAGTATCATTCTTGTTAGCTTTAATATTAATTTTATTATTATTTTATTATATAGCAAGCTAAGCTAGCTAATAGTATAGTTCGTATATTATAAAAGAAACTATTCTTCTCCCGCGTATGCATTAAGTGAATGTCTTTATTACGAGAAAATGATATGTCGCTTCAACGTTGTTTTCGATTGTCCGAAAAAAAATCATAATCTCCAACTTTACTCCCACCCATAAAATGCCAGTAGGCAGTACATACTCTTCCTCTCTCCACCATACAACAACTGATGTCCAGCCCAATTTTTTAGAGTTGAAAATTCTTAAATTAAAAAATACTGTTTGCATATGCAATTCATTTGAATTCAATCACGTGACTCTTTGGAGTCGAAGATCCTTTTCGTATATGTGAATATGTAAAAGGCAGACATTTATTTATTTTTTTCTATCTTCACAATTATGCCGATGCAGTTAAATGGGCTGGTAAACAGCAAAAAAAAAAAAAAAAAAAAAAAAAGAAATGAATAAATAAAATAAATAAATAAAATAAACAAAAGTTCAGCTAGAATTCGTCACTGTCAACTTTCTCTCTCACTTTCCAGCACGCGTTCTCCTCCTGCAGTGGGCGGTGTGATCTCGTGCGATTCCACGAAAATACACCTTATAAATCCACGGCCGCCATCTTTAATCTCTCTCTCTCTCTCTCTCTCTCTCTTTCAGATCCCACCTGAAGGTAAGTCGTATAACCGCATAATGCACACACACGTGGGCGCTTTCTTACATTCAACTCTACACTACCCCCTGGGTCTCCAGTTCAAACGTGTGGCATTGTGGTCGTTTGTTGCAGGCACTCCTACGAAGAGGGATTGGCTGGACTACTTCATCTTCATTGGAGCTCTCAGAAGATGCGTTTGAACTATTGGCATCAGCGTTAGGGTTTGCAGTCATACCATCAAGCTGGACTTCATCTTCATTGGAGCTCTCAGAAGGGGTGTTGGAACCATTAGCATCAGCGTTGGGGTTCGCAGTCATACCATCACGGGGAATAGGTTGGATCCAAAGGTCATCGTTGGATTATTCACCATTACCGCTATTCGCCAACTGATCGTATTTAGGACAGGTCGGATATTCTTCACATGGCGTGGTGTACCATTGACTAGCACGGCCTGCTTATTGATGATGCCAGTGATTCATCCTCTTTGAAAGCTGGTGGTGCATTAATTATTGGGGGGGGGGGCTTCACCCAGACAGTGTCCCCTAACTCATACGGCCCTAGAGTTCTCTGCTGATCAGGCAGACGGGTATCAATATCCTTGATGGATCGCATTCGATAGCAATGGATCGCATTGGTGGGGGAGCTTGAAACAGTCAAGGCATCCTTTGGTGTTGCATTCTATCTATAGACTGCCTCTGCGATCGTGCATTGTTTTCTTGTCGTGATCCTCTTCACGCTTCGCGACATTGCTCTGCTATGCCATTGCTACTGGCACATACGCACATTGGTGTCTAAGCTGGATCTCTCACTCATCTACGAAATGCCTGAATTCCCCACTGCAGAAGGCCGTGTCGTTGTCCGTGAGGATCCCTTTCATAAAATATGGACTCCCATTTACGGATGACACTGGAAGAATCCTGTCATTAATTGGCGCCAGATCACAAACCTTGTCGGTCCACAATCGATCAGAGTAAGGAAGTGCTGGCTGCTATAGTTGGTTATGTTAGGTTTGAATTGAATGTTTTCACTCCGAATGGAGGGGCCTTTCAGAAATTCTCAATTATTTCACACACAATGCGAATAATTTTACTTTAAACGTTTTATAAATTTCATTTTTTAAGTAGGAAAATGAACTGTTAAAACACTAGTTTTAAATCTATCTATCTATCATATATATATATATATATATATATATATATATATATATATATATATATATATATTAAGTAATGTGATTTATAATTTAAAAGTTTTAAAATTTTTAAAATTTAAAAATCAAAATTTAAAATTTAATTAAATTAAAAATAAGTTTCATAAGAAGGAACAACAACAAAGTCAATTATCTGTACGATCGTTTCGGAAATCCGTGCTTTTTATTTGTGGTATACATGAAGTCACGTAGAATAATTATACATAGTTTTTTTGGTAAGCACGGTCTCCTCATCAGCAAATTTAGGAGGATTTCTATTGAATTGAAAAGACACCAAAAATAAACCTAGCATTAAAAGTAAGGCAGATGAATCTGAAAAATTGAAGTAAAAGGTTTGGATATAAAATTTATAAGAAAATTAATAAGGAAATTGGTATAGGTTAGAGATAGAAATGAGTAGAAAAAATATATATATTTTTGAATTTACATAATAAATTTGATTTAAAAATATATAGATATATAATTACCTTTTGGTTTTTCTTTTTTTGAAATCAGGAACTGTATTTAAAGTAGTCATTTAGATGTTTGCTATAGCTTTTTATTTTATTGAATGATGAATTTTAAAAGGGCGACGCTCGTGCAGTAAATTGTTTCCGTTAGCGTATTTTGATTTAGAGACGCTACAGTTAATATCTATAGAGAGAGAGTTTTTTTTTTTTTTTTTTGCAAGTTTTTAAGGGGAGATAATTGTCATGGCTTTATTTATTATTTGATTTACGAGTCTAAGGGCGGTAATTGGTTTAACTTAATTTATTAAAAAAAAAAAAAAAAAAAAAAAAAAAAATCTATTTTTATTAATGAGTAATTTTTAATGATTTAAGGTGGTTTATATTTATTAAATTTAAACCAACGTTTATGATTACACGATAGAAGCTCGTGTCTTGAATTTACTAGTTTGGTTGTGCTTTTTATATCTTCATATTTTAAAATTTTTAGGGTTTCTTTTGTACATAATGTACAAAATTTATCTCCTGGTTTATATGATTTGCAAGTCTCAATTATTTGCCATTTTAAGTTGAAAGAAATATTGCTATTTTTTAGTTGCCAAATATAGTTGGATAGAGTAGTTTGGTTTGATAGAGAGTTATTTTTAAAAGAATGTTTGTGCGTTGAAATTCTATGTTTTATTGGGCCAGATGTGGAACCAATATATATTACCTCTTGATTATTATGATTATTTTCCGTTAGGTCTATTGTTGGATTATAATGTGGTGGGTTGGTTAATAATTGATCGGTAGATTGATTTAAGTTGGTGTTATTATTTAATCTGGTAGTTGAGTTATGGCTGTTGATAGGTTCTTGTATATTTGGAGTTTTTGATACTGTGCAGCTATAGATAACATTTTTAATTTTACATGAGCCTTGTAGGGGACATTTATTTTTTCTTCTACAGTTACAGTCCGATGTATTTTGTATAGTTGCATTTTGTAGTTTATTAATTTTATTATTATTAGAGCTAATTATTTTCTGATGAAGGTTAGGCATAGTAGAGTAAGAGACTTTAATTGTGTTCTTATTGAAAATCTTATTATATCTATGGGGGGCTTTAAAGTTCTTATCTAATATTTTAAAAAATTCTCTAGCTATGTTTGTTTCTAGGTTTTTGGAATACGGGGGGTTGAACCATAGGATCTCCTTGTGTCTATTCTTACGTTTGCGGGTTTTAGTTTGTTGTTTATTTATATTATTATCTAATATTTGTAGTTTGGTTTTATCTTTTTTTGTCTCCTGGTTATTTTTCTTAACTCGTATACGGGAAGACATTGCCATATTATATGTTATTACGCTCTTAATAGGTTTATTTTTAATGCAGTTTATGTTTCTATCATTTTCATTTATGAATTTAATTTGTGAATTATATCCAGAGTTTTTAAGGGCTTCATTATAGTATTTTTCATTTTTGGTAAATATTGATTTAGTAGAAGACAGTCTAGAAATTCTTAGAGCGATATTGGGAACTATTGATTTTAATATTGATTTAGGGTGGTTTGATTGATTGTGGACATATAGAAGTGATTGGTTAGGTTTATGGTATGGTTCAAAGGTAGAATTTTCAAGATTTAAGGTTATGTCTAAGAAATTAACAATTTTTTTATTAGGGTCGATTTTTATACTAAGTCCATAATTTTTAAATAATTTATGTAGAGCTTTAATTGCATTTTCATAATTTTTATTAGTAGAATTCGTTATGAAAAGTGCATCATCTCTATATAGCCCTCCTTCAAGTTTGAATTGTTTATGGAGTATACAATGTATTTCATTTAAAAGGAAAAGGCCAACTAGATCAGTGACCTGAGTCGAGTCCGTCGATCCCATTAAAATGTTGAAGTGGTTAGGGGTATTTTTCCTGGTCCAATATTTATTATCAAATGTTATTAAAGACTGTCTAGCTATAAGTATTAGTTTAGTTTCGTCTTGAGTTATATTAGTTAATTTTCGTGCCATTAATAGAGATTTATTAAGTAGGATAGGTGATATAGATTGGTAATATGATTCAATGTCAAAAGAAAGAAATTTAATATTATTTTTATTTTGAATATTAGAAAACCAGTCGATTACTTGGTTTGAAGATTGCCATAGTGGGTATTTTATTATGGATTTAATTTTGGGGATAATTCTATCTAATATGTTTTTACTAACCAGTCCTATATCTGATTTCGAGGGGCAAATGAGTCTAATAGTAGGGTTGATATTGAAGCTGTGTTTGTGGTCTTTTAAAGTAAATCTCGGGGTACCTGGTACTGTTATTTCTGTGTATTTATCTATTTTAAGTTTAGTTAAAATGTTTTTTGCATCATTATTTATTTTATTTAGTGCTGATTTATTAGTAGTTTTATAATTTTTATTAAGTTCTTTATATATTAGATTTTTATATTGTATATAGTCCATTGTGTAGAAATTTCCAGTTTTATCTGCCGGTACTATGAGTTTATTTTGGTGGCTTGTAGAAATAGATTTTGAAAATTTATTTATTTTTTTAAGTGTTGGAGTGATATATTTTTTATTTTTCTTAAATTTAATATTTTTAATCAGGTTGATTAAGTCATTTTCAAAATTTTCAGTGTCTATGTTTCTCTTAGGGTTTTTGTATGTTTTTAGTCTGTAGTATTTCGCTGCTTTTCTTTCTTCATTGTCTTGTCTGAGGATGGTTTCTTTTATTTCTCCAGGTTGGTGGTGTATTGGTTCTGTGGTTTCACTTTGGTAATTATCAAAATGGTAGGCTTTCCATCTCAAGTTCCTTATAAATGTATTTATACTTGTTAAAAATTTTAAAACATTTAAATTATAAATCACATTACTTAATATTGAATTAGCTCTAGGACATTTAACTATCGAGCTTATTATATATCTAAATTACAACGAGCATTTCCTGTATTTTAATTAAACTAGTAATTTCACTATTACATTAAAATACACTTAGCTCTTTAGACTATTATTCTAATCTCCTTTAAATTATCAGCTCCCTATAACAGGTTGAGTTTATATACGTAATTGTAGATATGTTTCATAAGAAGGACATACAATTATCAACTAAATGCATCCCCATACCCCCTAAAGACACCTTTATAACCAGCTTAATTACAAGTATAAATACATTTATAAGGAACTTGAGATGGAAAGCCTACCATTTTGATAATTACCAAAGTGAAACCACAGAACCAATACACCACCAACCTGGAGAAATAAAAGAAACCATCCTCAGACAAGACAATGAAGAAAGAAAAGCAGCGAAATACTACAGACTAAAAACATACAAAAACCCTAAGAGAAACATAGACACTGAAAATTTTGAAAATGACTTAATCAACCTGATTAAAAATATTAAATTTAAGAAAAATAAAAAATATATCACTCCAACACTTAAAAAAATAAATAAATTTTCAAAATCTATTTCTACAAGCCACCAAAATAAACTCATAGTACCGGCAGATAAAACTGGAAATTTCTACACAATGGACTATATACAATATAAAAATCTAATATATAAAGAACTTAATAAAAATTATAAAACTACTAATAAATCAGCACTAAATAAAATAAATAATGATGCAAAAAACATTTTAACTAAACTTAAAATAGATAAATACACAGAAATAACAGTACCAGGTACCCCGAGATTTACTTTAAAAGACCACAAACACAGCTTCAATATCAACCCTACTATTAGACTCATTTGCCCCTCGAAATCAGATATAGGACTGGTTAGTAAAAACATATTAGATAGAATTATCCCCAAAATTAAATCCATAATAAAATACCCACTATGGCAATCTTCAAACCAAGTAATCGACTGGTTTTCTAATATTCAAAATAAAAATAATATTAAATTTCTTTCTTTTGACATTGAATCATATTACCAATCTATATCACCTATCCTACTTAATAAATCTCTATTAATGGCACGAAAATTAACTAATATAACTCAAGACGAAACTAAACTAATACTTATAGCTAGACAGTCTTTAATAACATTTGATAATAAATATTGGACCAGGAAAAATACCCCTAACCACTTCAACATTTTAATGGGATCGACGGACTCGACTCAGGTCACTGATCTAGTTGGCCTTTTCCTTTTAAATGAAATACATTGTATACTCCATAAACAATTCAAACTTGAAGGAGGGCTATATAGAGATGATGCACTTTTCATAACGAATTCTACTAATAAAAATTATGAAAATGCAATTAAAGCTCTACATAAATTATTTAAAAATTATGGACTTAGTATAAAAATCGACCCTAATAAAAAAATTGTTAATTTCTTAGACATAACCTTAAATCTTGAAAATTCTACCTTTGAACCATACCATAAACCTAACCAATCACTTCTATATGTCCACAATCAATCAAACCACCCTAAATCAATATTAAAATCAATAGTTCCCAATATCGCTCTAAGAATTTCTAGACTGTCTTCTACTAAATCAATATTTACCAAAAATGAAAAATACTATAATGAAGCCCTTAAAAACTCTGGATATAATTCACAAATTAAATTCATAAATGAAAATGATAGAAACATAAACTGCATTAAAAATAAACCTATTAAGAGCGTAATAACATATAATATGGCAATGTCTTCCCGTATACGAGTTAAGAAAAATAACCAGGAGACAAAAAAAGATAAAACCAAACTACAAATATTAGATAATAATATAAATAAACAACAAACTAAAACCCGCAAACGTAAGAATAGACACAAGGAGATCCTATGGTTCAACCCCCCGTATTCCAAAAACCTAGAAACAAACATAGCTAGAGAATTTTTTAAAATATTAGATAAGAACTTTAAAGCCCCCCATAGATATAATAAGATTTTCAATAAGAACACAATTAAAGTCTCTTACTCTACTATGCCTAACCTTCATCAGAAAATAATTAGCTCTAATAATAATAAAATTAATAAACTACAAAATGCAACTATACAAAATACATCGGACTGTAACTGTAGAAGAAAAAATAAATGTCCCCTACAAGGCTCATGTAAAATTAAAAATGTTATCTATAGCTGCACAGTATCAAAAACTCCAAATATACAAGAACCTATCAACAGCCATAACTCAACTACCAGATTAAATAATAACACCAACTTAAATCAATCTACCGATCAATTATTAACCAACCCACCACATTATAATCCAACAATAGACCTAACGGAAAATAATCATAATAATCAAGAGGTAATATATATTGGTTCCACATCTGGCCCAATAAAACATAGAATTTCAACGCACAAACATTCTTTTAAAAATAACTCTCTATCAAACCAAACTACTCTATCCAACTATATTTGGCAACTAAAAAATAGCAATATTTCTTTCAACTTAAAATGGCAAATAATTGAGACTTGCAAATCATATAAACCAGGAGATAAATTTTGTACATTATGTACAAAAGAAACCCTAAAAATTTTAAAATATGAAGATATAAAAAGCACAACCAAACTAGTAAATTCAAGACACGAGCTTCTATCGTGTAATCATAAACGTTGGTTTAAATTTAATAAATATAAACCACCTTAAATCATTAAAAATTACTCATTAATAAAAATAGATTTTTTTTTTTTTTTTTTTTTTTTTTAATAAATTAAGTTAAACCAATTACCGCCCTTAGACTCGTAAATCAAATAATAAATAAAGCCATGACAATTATCTCCCCTTAAAAACTTGCAAAAAAAAAAAAAAAAAAACTCTCTCTCTATAGATATTAACTGTAGCGTCTCTAAATCAAAATACGCTAACGGAAACAATTTACTGCACGAGCGTCGCCCTTTTAAAATTCATCATTCAATAAAATAAAAAGCTATAGCAAACATCTAAATGACTACTTTAAATACAGTTCCTGATTTCCAAAAAAGAAAAACCAAAAGGTAATTATATATCTATATATTTTTAAATCAAATTTATTATGTAAATTCAAAAATATATATTTTTTTTCTACTCATTTCTATCTCTAACCTATACCAATTTCCTTATTAATTTTCTTATAAATTTTATATCCAAACCTTTTACTTCAATTTTTCAGATTCATCTGCCTTACTTTTAATGCTAGGTTTATTTTTGGTGTCTTTTCAATTCAATAGAAATCCTCCTAAATTTGCTGATGAGGAGACCGTGCTTACCAAAAAAACTATGTATAATTATTCTACGTGACTTCATGTATACCACAAATAAAAAGCACGGATTTCCGAAACGATCGTACAGATAATTGACTTTGTTGTTGTTCCTTCTTATGAAACTGATTTTTAATTTAATTAAATTTTAAATTTTGATTTTTAAATTTTAAAAATTTTAAAACTTTTAAATTATAAATCACATTACTTAATATTGAATTAGCTCTAGGACATTTAACTATCGAGCTTATTATATATCTAAATTACAACGAGCATTTCCTGTATTTTAATTAAACTAGTAATTTCACTATTACATTAAAATACACTTAGCTCTTTAGACTATTATTCTAATCTCCTTTAAATTATATATATATATATATATATATATATATATATATATAAGTGAACGTGTGTGTGTCTGTGTGTGTACATTTTCTTACGCAATAACTCTGTCAATTTTCAGTCTACAGACGCGAAATTTGATATACATTTGAGAAAATCTTTGTAATCCGTTTTCGGCCAGAAAGTTGGCTGTTAAGGAGTCAAAGTTCAACGATTTGACCTTTGAGAACTCTACCAAACTCCTCCGACAATTGGATATAGGTTCCTTGGACATAGCTCTAACTTAATAATTTGATTTGAGCCCAAAACAATAAATGTTAAGGGGTCATAATAGGGGTCAAAGTTAAAAAAATATTGACCTCTGCCAGCTCTACCAAATTACTCAGACAATTTCAGGTTTAAACATTTGAAATTTTACATAAAGGGTATTCAGAGACAGGGCAAGGATTTTTTTATCGGTTTGGGTCGAAAATTTGAGCTGCCAAGGGTCAAAGTTTTAAAAAAATGACCTTTGCGGTCTCAAGCTAACTATTCAGCCAATTTTTGGTCTAAGCGTTTGAAATTTTACATAGTGGGTATTCAGACATGCGACAAGCATTTTAATCAGTTTTGGGGCGAAAGTTTGGCTGACAAAAGGTCAAAATTTAAAAAATTGACCTTTGCAGATTCTGCCAAATTCCTCCGCCAATTTTGGGTCTAAACACTTGAAATTTTAGATGTAGGTAACTTGGACATGGGTAAAACTTTTATTTTGATTTAACACCAAACCAATAAATGTTAAGGAGTCAAAGTTAAAAAAAATACCTTTCCGATCTCTACGAAATTACTCAGACAAATTTTGGTCTCAATATTTGAAACTTTACATAGAGAATATTCACACATAGGGCAAGTTATGAACAGTACATAGGACCTTAGTAACTGCTAGTAATAATTAAATTTAGACTTGAGCATGTTTTACTAATATAATTAAATTGTATGTGATCTTTTACTTTTTTCTACATTCATGGATAAATTTAATTTTATAACAAAGTTTTATACAGGGTTATTTATATAGTTTAAACAAAGTTTGATACAGGGTTATTTATATAGTTTAAACAAAGTTTGATACAGGGTTATTTATATAGTTTAAATTTAGTCACGAGGTTTCTGATCTATGACATGCTAATAGGTTCTATCTAATGATCGATTTAGAATGTGTTAATAACAAACTAAAGTATCGTAAATGAAACACGAATTCGATATTTCATATGAATTCTAAATTTGCATTTATTGTTTTCTGCATCGTTTTTCATGTGTCTAGATAAATCTTTCAGTGCGTCACTAAATTTTAATCTCATGCAATCTGGCAATCGTTATTCGAATTTAGCCCGTGTTTTGCTTTTGATTTGTGCTTCATAAGTGGGTCCGATCGTATCTAAATAAACTCATTCTCTTCGCCGATTTTATCTACGCGTTTCAACGTCAAAAATGTTATTTTAGACTTGAGCATGACAGACCAATCAGCAGACAAAATTTCACATAGAAATGCACCGACGATTATTATTTAACGACTTCAATAAATGATATCTCGGTAACAGATGCGTTTAACAAAATTATTTAACGACTTCAATAGATGATATCTCGGCAACAGATGCGTTTAACAAAATTATTTAACGACTTCAATAGATGATATCTCGGTAACAGATGCGTTTAACAAAATTATTTAACGACTTCAATAGATGATATCTCGGTAACAGATGCGTTTAACAAAATTATTTAACGACTTCAATAGATGATATCTCGGTAACAGATGCGTTTAACAAAATTATTTAACGACTTCAATAGATGATATCTCGGCAACAGATGCGTTTAACAAAATTATTTAACGACTTCAATAGATGATATCTCGGTAACAGATGCGTTTAACAAAATTATTTAACGACTTCAATAGATGATATCTCGGTAACAGATGCGTTTAACAAAATTATTTAACGACTTCAATAGATGATATCTCGGCAACAGATGCGTTTAACAAAATTATTTAACGACTTCAATAGATGATATCTCGGTAACAGATGCGTTTAACAAAATTATTTAACGTCTTCAATAGATGATATCTCGGTAACAGATGCGTTTAACAAAATTATTTAACGACTTCAATAGATGATATCTCGGTAACAGATGCGTTTAACAAAATTATTTAACGACTTCAATAGATGATATCTCGGTAACAGATGCGTTTAACAAAATTATTTAACGACTTCAATAAATGATATCTCGGTAACAGATGCGTTTAACAAAATTATTTAACGACTTCAATAAATGATATCTCGGTAACAGATGCGTTTAACAAAATTATTTAACGACTTCAATAGATGATATCTCGGCAACAGATGCGTTTAACAAAATTATTTAACGACTTCAATAGATGATATCTCGGTAACAGATGCGTTTAACAAAATTATTTTACGACTTCAATAGATGATATCTCGGTAACAGATGCGTTTAACAAAATTATTTAACGACTTCAATAGATGATAACTCGGTAACAGATGCGTTTAACAAAATTATTTAACGACTTCAATGGATGATATCTCGGTAACAGATGCATTTAACAAAATTATTTAACGACTTCAATAGATGATATCTCGGTAACAGATGCATTTAACAAAATTATTTAACGACTTCAATAGATGATATCTCGGTAACAGATGCGTTTAACAAAATTATTTAACGACTTCAATAGATGATATCTCGGCAACAGATGCGTTTAACAAAATTATTTAACGACTTCAATAGATGATAGCTCGGCAACAGATGCGTTTAACAAAAGTATTTAACGACTTCAATAGATGATATCTCGGCAACAGATGCGTTTAACAAAATTATTTAACGACTTCAATAGATGATAGCTCGGCAACAGATGCGTTTAACAAAATTATTTCCTAAATTCGGAAGGGATTCTACTCATTTTGTTAAACAGAACTTTCATCGGACAAATGACAAGTTAGTCTGTGAAGAAGAAAATTGCAATCACCCTGCCATGAAAAACGTTTCTATATATATTTATTATTATTATTATTATATATATGTGTGTGTGTGTGTGTGTGTGTGTGTGTGTGTGTGTGTGTGTGTGTGTGTGTGTGTGTGTGTGTGTGTGTGTGTGTGTTGCGTGAATAGTGTAAAACGTAAAAGCGTTTATGACGACGTGCCGCTTTCAACTCACTTGTATCACTGAGAACGTTTGGTGTTTTCCTGTCTTTGGTCAAAAGGCCGGTAAATCGAGTAATGTTTCGGGGTTCCCACAAGCAGACGTACACGTGCAGTTGTTTGACGAACAGGTTATTTCGAAAAAAGATCGGAATCTGATGCGTGTACAGATTATCTTTTCGCTGCAGTAGAGTCTTATAGGTCAGATTGAAAAACGCCGCGCTTTTAGCCGCCAACGTAACGTTCATCATGAAAAGATTGATGTCGAAGAAACTGAAATAAAAACAATATGATTTGTTAAACATGTTAGAAATTTGACAATTACATCATGCCTCCCGTTGTATTTATTTTAGAGCAATCAAATCGGTCGATTCTATTTACCGCGGAGCGTTTCGTTTTCGCGGGATTTTTTTGTATTGCGTGCCTTTTTTCAGTTTCATCAAGCAAACCGTACTTTCCCGGCAAAGCATTTCCGATCACAAATAAGAAAACACCAATAGGGTTAGGATGTTTGAAACTCACCCTCCGTGTGAGGCAAAATGGCGCCTTCAACTTTCATCACATTAAGACTTTTTATTTCAAGCCTAAATAATTAGGCCCAGTAATTATCATTTAGATCCGCTAGAGACTACCTTTTTAGTCTGAACTGTTGACCTGACATGAACATGTATCATGAAGTTCTGTCCTATCTTCTCTGTGCGAGAACTGAATCTTATTACATCAGAAGACATCAATCGACCCCTTCAAAGGATTCAAACTCATATCTTCGATGGCAGATGAACTAACTACTAGTTCCTGTTGAGTATGAAGGATTTCGAGGTTGTTAACAGCTCTGTTTACAAAGGCAAAAACGGACATTCCTTTTTTCGCAACCGAGGATGTAAAAAGTTTGTATTGATTTTTAAGGAAGGCTTTGTTGTGTTTGTCTTATTTTGTCACAGTCTGGAACAAAAAACAAATATCTCACAAATAAGCTTGGCATGCTTTTACTGACAATGTGCCGTTAAACACACGGACTGTTAATAAGGCATACCTACTTAAAAAAAAATAGTTTTTGTTTTGTTTCTGTCTGTTCGGAGAATGAAATATTTTTCATATTAATAAACTTGTAGATTGAGCTAAACAGACTAGAACATGTATGTTGTAAAAAAGAAAATTCATATAAATTCATTTCAGTGGCGTGAAATTCGCGTTTGCCTGATAAACATATTGTCAGCATTTGATAAACATATTGTCAGCATTTGATAAACATATGTCAGCATTTGATAAACACATTGTCAGCATTTGAGAAACATATTGTAAGCATTTGATAAACATATTGTCAGCATTTGATAAACATATTGTCAGCATTTGATAAATATATTGTCAGAATTTGATAAACATATTGTCAGCATTTGATAAATATATTGTCAGCATTTGATAAACATATTGTCAGCATTTGATAAACATATAGTCAGTATTTGATAAACATATTGTCAGCATTTGATAAATATATTGCCAGCATTTGATAAACATATTGTCAGCATTTGATAAATATATTGTCAGCATTTGATAAACATTGTCAGCATTTGATAAACATATTGTCAGCATTTGATAAATATATTGTCAGCATTTGATAAACATATTGTCAGCATTTGATAAATATATTGTCAGCATTTGATAAATATATTGTCAGCATTTGATAAACATTGTCAGCATTTGATAAACATATTGTCAGCATTTGATAAACATATTGTCAGTATTAGGTAAACATATTGTCAGCATTTGATAAATATATTGTCAGCATTTGATAAACATATTGTCAGCATTTGATAAATATATTGTCAGCATTTGATAAATATATTGTCAGTATTTGATAAACATTGTCAGCATTTGATAAACATATTGTCAGCATTTGATAAACATATTGTCAGCATTTGATAAACATATTGTCAGCATTTGATAAACATATTGTCAGCATTTGATAAATATATTGTCAGCATTTGATAAACATATTGTCAGCATTTGATAAACATATTGTCAGCATTTGAGAAATATATTGTCAGCATTTGATAAACATTGTCAGCATGTGATAAACATATTGTCAGCATTTGATAAACATATTGTCAGCATTTGATAAACATATTGTCAGCATTTGATAAATATATTGTCAGCATTTGATAAACATATTGTCAGCATTTGATAAACATATTGTCAGCATTTGATAAACATATTGTCAGCATTCGACGAACATATTGTCAGCATTTGATAAACATATTGTCAGCATCTGATAAACATATTGTCAGCATTCGACGAACATATTGTCAGCATTTGATAAACATATTGTCAGCATTTGATAAACATATTGTCAGCATTTGATAAACATATTGTCAGCATTTGATAAACATATTGTCAGCATTCGACGAACATATTGTCAGCATTTGATAAACATATTGTCAGCATTTGATAAACATATTGTCAGCATTTGATAAACATATTGTCAGCATTCGACGAACATATTGTCAGCATTTGATAAACATATTGTCAGCATTTGATAAACATATTGTCAGCATTTGATAAACATTGTCAGCATTTGATAAACATATTGTCAGCATTTGATACAAAAAGAAGATAAAAAGTGCTGCATGTGGCTTTGCTTTTACTGGTCGCTTTTATAGCGGAATCGCTAAAAAGGAAATGGCTCGAATTAGTTACCCAATAACTCACGTCCTTTACATCTCGTGCACACATTCTTACCCATCAGCGACAACAAACGAACTGCTGAATACATACATACACTATATATATATATATATATATATATATATATATATATATATATATATATATATATACAGATATGCATACACTATATATATATACAGATATACATACACTATATATACAGATATACATACACTATATATATATACAGATATACATACACTATATATATATATATACAGATATACATACACTATATATATATACAGATATACATACACTATATATATATACAGATATACATGCAGATATACATGCACTATATGTATATATATACAGATATACATGCACTATATATATACAGATATACATACACTATATATATATATATATACAAATATACATACACTATATATATACAGATATACATAAACTATATATATATATACAGATATACATAAACTATATATATATATATACAGCTATATACATACACTATATATATATATATATATAGATATACATACACTATATATATATACAGATATACATACACTATATATATATATATACAGATATACATACACTATATATATACAGATATACATACACTATATATATATATACAGATATACATAAACTATATATATATACAGATATACATACACTATATATATATATACATATATGCATACACTATATATATATACAGATATACATACACTATATATATACATATATACATACACTATATATATATATACAGATATACATACACTATATATATATACAGATATACATACACTATATATATATATACAGATATACATACACTATATATATATATATATACAGATATACATACACTATATATATATACAGATATACATACACTATATATATATATATATATATATATATATATACAGATATACATACACTATATATATATATACAGATATACATACACTATATATATATATATATATACAGCTATACATACACTATATATATTTGTACTTATAAAAAAAATTTTTAATTTTTTTTCAAAATATTATTTTGTATTCCTGCACGTCACCAATTGAAAACGAATAAAGAAAAGTTATAAGCTTTTATACTTTTCGTATTCTTTTTTATTCATATATATATATATATATACAGATATACATACACTATATATATATATATATATATATACAGATATACATACACTATATATATATATATATATATATATATACAGATATACATACACTATATATATATATACAGATATACATACACTATATATATATATATATATACAGCTATACATACACTATATATATTTGTACTTATAAAAAAAATTTTTAATTTTTTTTCAAAATATTATTTTGTATTCCTGCACGTCACCAATTGAAAACGAATAAAGAAAAGTTATAAGCTTTTATACTTTTCGTATTCTTTTTTATTCATATATATATATATATATATATATATATATATATATATATATATATATATATACATATATATATATATATATATATATATATATATTAAGTAATGTGATTGATAATTTAAATTATCAATCACATTACTTAATATTGAATTAGCTCTAGGATATTTACCTATCGAGCTTATTATATATCTAAATTACAACAAGCACTTTCTCTTTCCTGTATTTTAATTAAACATTTAATTAAACTAGTAATTTCACTGTTACATTGAAATACACTCAGCTCTTAGACTATTGTTCTAATCTCCTTTAAATAATATATATATATATAGACAGATATGCATACACTAACAAGAACAGCATAAGCCAACACATTCACAATGCCACGCTGTCGAATACTCGAATTCATATATTGCTTACACATTCATATTCACACTATGAACATATTAACCCACTCATTTCTAAACCTTATGATGACTAACAATTTTCTTTACAAAACATGAATTTTATAAACGAGCATTTATTCGCATGAAAATAAGGTTCCTTCAATTGCTTTCTTCGTTAGAACATAACTTTACACCCAATTTTGTTAAATGTTGTTGTGGTACTTGACAAACCCAATGATGCTATTCTTGTACAAAATGACCTTACTTACTGCCAGAGTCCACATCACATCTCCTCGGCTTCAGTCTGGTCAGCTTTTACGATAATGCGACTCAATTGATGAGTGGATTTTGGAAGTTTCTATACTTTTATTCGTTTATAAAAATTGAAAGTGCTGATTTACTTACGTCTGTTTTCTAAGCAATTTTTGAACTTTACTCTTCGCGTGTTTGAACCATTCTTTGTAATCAGTTGATTTGTTTATAGTACGTCCCACAAATAAACTGTTGTTGACGATCCTGAAAGAACGACAAGTCAATAAGCAAAATGCAATGATGGGGTTGTAGAGTACAGAATGAAACGTGGTAATGTGTGTGTGTGTGTGTGTGTGTGTGTGTGTGTGTGTGTGTGTGTGTGTGTGTGTGTGTGTGTGTGTGTGTGTGTGTGTGTGTGTGTGTACAGTGAAATGGGGCGCTGGTTAGAGTTATGGTTCAGTAGGCTTTGTTTGAATTATATCAAGCCATGGCATCATTTTCATTAATACTATTGTAAAATGTTTGCATCCACCCTCTTGCCTATTAGAATAGTAGGGTAGACTGGATACACAAGTATTCGTAGAACGAAATCTCTGAAACAACACTTGCAATGCGTAGGTCTCTGACAAAATGTGAACGATGTCTATGTGCATACATCGTTTATCTGATAGAGAGGTTGGGTCTTGAAGTGATCTTGAAAGGTTGAAATAGGAAATAAGTTGTCAAAAGTTCAAGATTTTATGAGAACGAAAGGGACAAAGGGGGGGGGGGCACGCTGAGAGCTAGACAGAATTCGTTTTGAGGCGAAACATAACCCATGTATTTAAATATGGATTTTCAAAAATTGTAAGAGGTAGACACTCTCCGTCTCTCTTTCCCTGCCAGAATGATTTACCTGAAATATTAAATAACATTTATTTTGCGTACAAACATATGCGTATTAGTTATTGGTAATTAACTATGATCAACAGACCTTGTCTAAATAATCTAAACAACAGACCTTCTCTAAATAATCGTCCATACACATCCCCTATAAATCTGAGCTAGCGAACCAAACCGAAGTATTTTAAAGTTATTAATCGTTTGAATAAGGGTTTAAGGTGTCTCTAGTAATTTTTCGTGTTGTCTCCTCAACAAAAAAAAAAAAAAAGAGAGAGACCAATATGACACTTGTTCTCTGCTATGCATAATACTGTGCAGCAAAATTAACGTGTGGAAGGCGTTAAGATTCGAACTCTCATTTCCGAGATCGAGGAACTGCCCACGTAATGACTAGGTACGGGCAAAATGAATGCTGGCGCTCAAAATGTATAAACATTTTGACCCCTCCCTTTATTTAAAAATTCACTAAAAATCAGGAAATTAATCAATTTTAATAAAAGTTTCAGTATTTATCAAATAATGATCACGGAATATAATGAACTAATTATTTTTATTTAAATCTTAGTGGAAATGTATTATTTTGTTTAAAAAAAAAATACCTTTACTAAAGTTATGGTTTTCAGTAGTAAATAAAAATCGCAAGAATTTATTTACTTTTTTTTATATATAAATAAAGCATCGTAATTTGTAGCAATAAAAATAAAATAAAATAATTTTTACAGGAACATTACGAAAAACGCCCTAAAGTCCATATTAATGAATTCGATATAACTCGAACAAAAATGAATTTCTCGAACTACCGATATTACCATTGAATTAAGCATTTCTTATTTAATATTTTCACACAAAAAATTATAATTGCAAAAAATATTTTTACTTTTTTTTTAAATTGCAGGTTTCGCATAATTTTTATATGCAAGATTTTTATAATTTCCTTGCTCGCAGGAATGTAAAACTTTCGGCGTAACATATTTTTTATATAATATTGAACAATAATTAAAAATAATAATAATTTAAAAACAGGAATATACAAAAATAATTAAATTAAAAAATGGACAAATTTATACAAACGTTCCATGTCGGTAACTACGGATGCCCATTCTTGAAATGATAAGGAAACCTGTCCGTTTTGCCCCCTCCATCTCTGCCCATACCTTTTCCCTCCAACTACCCGATGTCATTTTCAGATATGTTTCAAATTGTGTCAAGTCGACTTTAAATTTCACGTAAACATTCCGATTAATTAAAACGTCAGTTTGTATTTTTTTAAGTGTTAATTTTTTCAATAGTTATAAATTGTTTCCTTTCCAATTTGAATTCTGTATGGATATTATTAAATAATAGTGTTAACTTTTTTTTAATGAATAAATTGTCAGTATAATTAATGAATTTAATTAATGTTTATGCCGTTTAAAGTTTATGAAAGTTTAAATTCTATTAATAATTGTTTGAACTTTTATAAGGAATAAATTGTAATTGTAACTTAGTGAAATAAATTCACTGAATTTAATTGAGTCAATTAAATTGACCTTCCAACACTTAAAATGCATTTGTAGTTTTATATAAAAAAAAATAAAATAATTTATCGACGCATTTAGAGTAGCCGACGAAGCAAAAACGAGGTGAAAAAACAAGAAAAAAACAAAAAAATAAATAAATAAATATTACCAAAGGCAAGCTATCTTTCTACATAACTAGATCAGTTCTTTTGTATGTGTTCTAACTTATTTTTAAGTGTTTTTTTGCTATCAAAAAATAAAGCTATCGGAAAGCCTGCAGAGTTAGAATGAAATAAAAGGTCTTTTTGGCACCATAGTCTAGCCTCGATAATCACTTAAAAATAGAAAATTAAACAAAATACTAATAGAAACATACTAAATAAACTTTAGTAATCTTGCAAAAATTTCATGTTGTATAATTATTTGGTTTAATTTTAAAGTTTTAAGCATTTATCGAGACCTTTTTAATTAAATTCTACTTTCCTTTTAAATTACAGATAGCTTTGCTAGCATATATTCAAGATCACTATTCTATAGTTGAGACTGGCAATCCAGTTTTAGTTGGACATGTATTAAAGAAATTCATTGATAAAGATCTTTCCCAGAAGAAGATACAAGAATGGGCTACTAATACAAAATAGTTACCCACCAATAACCACTTATTATTTTTCGATAAGAGACATAATTTAATATTTACCGTATTCCAAAATAAATGAAAGTATAATGTTTAAATTTCTAAAATTTAATACAAATCGATATCTTCGATATAAAGAAATGATGAGCATTACATCGGCCGACAGTTGCATAACTTTTCGATTCCAAAACAGAGTCGGTCAAAATTCTGGAACACCATAATGGATTTATAATTAATAAATACTGAAATACTGAGACTTTTTTCAACCAAGTGTGCCACTTTTATACTTTTTTAATCTTTGTAAAATAAATAAATAAATAAAATAAACGAGTTTATTTCTTTACTAGCGGGGTACCCGGCGTTGCCCGGGTGTGTTGCGGTGGTGTAGTAAGGGGGGAAAAAAGCAGCCCATTTTGCCGCAGTCATAACTATCAGCCGAGAGATTTTTTTTCTAGTAAATTAAATTTTACAATTTTTCTTTAAAATTTGAATCTTGTAGCACAATAACAATGTAACAGTAGAAAATCATTATTATCGACTATTGCTTGTTTTTTTTTTGTTTTTTTTTTTTAGATTAAACTTGAAACTGCGGTAGTTAATTAAACCCTTAACGACTGAGAATTATTTTGTTCATTGGGGTGTGCCAAATAGTTGCCTCGGTCTTTTAGGATTTAATTAAACGTGCATAAAACCGTGTTTAATTTTAATCGTGCATAATTAGTAAAGTCAAAGCACGAGCACGACTAATCTAAATAATGAACTTGTTTATTTTTTGCGAAGATTTTTAATGAAAAAGAACCGAAAAAATTTGGCACACAGAATTGGGGAAAAATAATTATTTCAGTTTTTAAGAGGTTAATTAAATAAATAAATACTTATGTATCTATTTACTTTTTACGTTAAGAGACAATATTTTAAAAAATATTTATTTTTATAAATATTTTTATATGAAACTAAGAATATATTTCCCCCAAATTAATTTTATTGTTTATTTTTATTATACAACAGATTTTTACAACATTTTGCGCTGATAAACTCAGTAGTTCGTTCGTGTCGAAGTTGCTTAAACAGCAAATCAGCAGCAGGAGCAAATAATCCTGCATTATTTGGTCGTACTTTTTTAGTAAACCTCTTATGTCCGACCAAAATTCGGCCCCACTAAATGTTCGATTCAGTTCCTGCTGATTTACAACTTTACACGTTGTTTCTGTATGACAAACATGAGCAGTCAGTTGTACATTGATCGGGCATAATTTTGGTTGTACATTTTTTGTAAAACTCTTAACGATCTGGAGACATATTGCTGATCGGAAATAATTTTTTAATATAGTTATGTTTACATATTTGCAATATGAAATCAAATGATAAAATAAAGCATTAACGCAGTGGTGTTTTCTAAAAAAACAACTAAATGTTGACGCAGGGATTTTTACAGGCAGCTACAAAACGGCGAATTGTTATAACCAATCGAAACGAATTGGCTTTTATTTAAATTATTCTAAATCTTAAAAATAGCAATAAAAATTATTAAAATGTTTGGTATTTTTTTAGATTAGGTCCACATTCACGACTTTTATAGGTTTTCGACTATGTTGAATATGAAAATCGCATTGAAATTTTGCAGAAATAAGTAGTTATCGAGATATAAAAAGTTGTATTATGCATTGTATTCTTTGGCGGCCATCTTTTTTACGGGCATGCGCGCGCCATAAAGAAATCTACTAATCTATGGCTGACATTGCCACCTAGCGGAAACATTTTTTGGGGATCCCCTTTCCATTTAGCGGAAAATCCACTTTTCTGAAACTGAGAATGCTCCCCAAAAAAATTGTGCCCGCAAAACTCGTCTCTGGAAAACTCGTACCCGGAAAACTTGTCTCTTTTTGCTAGGCAGGAAAACTGGTCCCTTATCTATTCAATAAGAGACCAGTTTTTCTACCTAGACGAGTTTTCCTAAATAAAAAAAAATTGGTCATTTTTATACATTCGGTTCAACAGAACAATTTTCTAAATTTTCAAAACATCATCCCCTCTCCATGTTAAGTATGTGTTACTAAATGATATTTCAGATTCGCAAGAAAATAAAAATAAAAGAAAGATTAATAAAAGGAGAGAACATTCTAACTTAACACTCACCTTTTAAATTATGACTTTTATTGGTTTTCGGGTATGCTGAAAACGAACATCACATTTAAACTTTCCACGGAATCCGGGTATTAAGAAATCTTGGTCAAAGAAACGGGCAAATAAGAAAAATGCGTAAGAAAATTCAATTTTAATAAAACAATTTTGGAATTAAAGAAGCAATATTGGATTTTTATAAAATAGAACTGTTTTTTTTTTTTTTTGTTTTGTTTTGTTTTTTTTGCTTTGTTTTTTCGAACAAATAAATAATTTAAATGAAATATTGAAGAAAATATAATTTTAATAAAAAAAATTTTGGAATTATTATAGGTTTTTATAGAACAGAACTTTTTTCTTTTTTCTGAAATTCTTATAATAAATCATGTGCAAAAAAAATGCCCTGCGATTTTTTGAAGTGAAGAAAAAAAAATGAAATTCTTATTTAAAAAATGTGAAAAAGTGTAACTGGTATTCTGTATGAAGTGATGTAACTGTTCAGTCGGAAAAATCGTTTGGTTATGGATTTGGTTTACGCAGGCTTGTTTACGTACGCATGCGTATGAGATATTTTTGTGTGCATGACCATCTGAAATTCTATAATACAGGTCTTTATATCTCGCAAACTACTTTTGTCTGTAAAATTTAAATGAGATTTTCGCCTTCAGCATAGTCGAAACCCCACTTAAGTCACAATTTTATAGAACTTTGTGGATTGTTGGTCGTGGAGAAATAAATTTGTTTATAGTGCGCTCAGTACCAGTGGCGCCAAAGCATGTTTATTTTTTGGGGCTGTGTGCATGTGTGCGGACCAGAAAACGTTAATCGAAAATTTAGGCATTTCCACCCGTTCCACTGTTGAATGGCATCTTTCTGCTTGGAAGTTTTCGATAACTTGTTACAAAACTCTTTTATTTAAAAAATAAATGGAATTTAAAATATAAATATGGATAAATTCTTAACAATGAAGAATAGAACTACAAATTAGAATAGTATTTTTATAGATAAGTGATTTTTTTGGAATTTATATCGATTTTTTTAAATTTTATATTTATATTTTTATTTTATATCGTTGATTGTCTTCAAATCTTTTTTTTAAAGAAAACCGATTTTAAAAAACAAATATAGCATAATTTGCTATTAAACCTGTTATTTTTTTTTAAATTTGATCTTTGCTCCTTTAATTAAAAAAAAATTAGAGTTTGAATTACATTTTTCAAGTAGTTATGAGCTTGTAAAGATAGGAGGTCGAATTATTCAATTTTTTTCACGCATTCTTAAGATCGGTTTCTGACACTGCGAACGATCGGCTGACACCAATGATTGCCGGTCTTGCCCGATCCATGCTTGACGGGAATTCACGAAAATTTGGGTCAAATTATGCAAGAGTACCCAGTTAATTAAACTGCATAAGCACCTGTTAAAGTTCTATAATTGAATATCGCCCTCCAAAAGAAGAACGAAAAAAAAACCGGCAGCCCCCCCCCACTAAAAAAAAATGGTGACAATAAAGTGAGTGCATTTCTTCATATCTTGGAAACTACTTGTTTCCTGGAATTTTAAAAGTTAGTGGTAATTTTAAAGGATTTTCCGAGGGTGGAAAGAAAAAAAATCGTGGTCACAAAGTGAGTGCACATTTTACGTTAAATTAATATAGAAAAGTGATCCCCCACTTTTTTAAAACTAACATTTCTTCATACCTTGAAAACTACTCGTTTGCCGTAATTTTAAACGTTAATTTCGTTTTCAGCGACCCCGAAACCCGTAGGAGTTGTAATTTTAAAGGAATTTTCGAGGGTGGAGTAATTCTTTACATTTACCCAAGAACCCCCCCCCTTAAAAGTTATTAAATTTATTTGTTTTCAAAAAATTTTTAGTGGGAGGGCGTTCTCAGTTTCAGAAAGTTGATTTTTCCGCTAAGTGGAAGAGGGGTGAGCAATCGCAGAAAAGTGTTTCTACTAGGTGTCAGTGTCAATGTCAGTCATAGATTAGTACATTTGTTTATAGCGCGCGCGTAAAAATGATGGCCGCCAAAGAATACAATGCATAATACAACTTTTTATATCTCGATAACTACTTATTCCTGCAAAATGTTAATGCGATTTCCGTATTCAGCATACTCGAAAACTTATAAAAGTCGTCATTTTAAAGAAAATTGTGGAGGTGGACCTAATCTAAAAATTTACCAAAAGTCTAAGCAACTTGTAAATATGTGTTTTACATTATTTTTATAAAATGAAAGGAAAAAATCTGTTTTAAAAATTAATTTCATTATTTATCTTCTAATATATTTCAGTTATTTAACAGAAATTCGCCCTGATAACAGAAGTCATGAGATGAGCTTATATTTTACATGACGGACATGCTTGTCTTTATTTGAAAATCTTATTTTTGTACTGCGCTAATCAACCATATTACTAGGTAGGGCAATTCTAATGGCTACTTAGGTATGGGACCTTGTTTTAAACGCCGATGAATCATAATATTTTTTAAATTTTCGGTTACTTTTTGATTATGTTTAAAAGATTACAGCTTATAGTTAATTTCGCAAAGAAAGAATAGCGTGTGAAATAAAAAATACATGGAATAATTTTATCTCAAATCTGAAAAACCGTATATTTCACGTAAAAATTCATGACAAACATCGTGTTTACGTTTTTCTGTAAAGAGAAATATAAGTTTTCTGGAATTATTTCCAGTAAATATCTTACTGCTGATGCAAATCTCTATCTATATGCACTTAACTTTGGCTAAAAATGGTAACTATGCGTGTAATTGTAATGCAATAATGGTGGTGCAATCTCTAACTACATCTCTCCTAGATCGGCACTGCTTGAGTACTTATAATGAAACAATAATTATTCTTTAATTCATATATATATATATATATATATATATATATATATATATTAGCATGGATACCCAGCGTTGCCAGGGTCGACATGAAGTTCGGTTTGGCCACACCTGCTACACTAAGAATCAACTCCGTCGTTACCCCAACAAAAATTTCAAAAATAAAAGAACAAATGAAAACGCGAAAATGTACCCCCCCCCCCCCGAAAAAAAGCAGAAATACGTGACAAACTCTCCATTAGATATTTCGGCAGAAGGGATTCAAAGAGGAGCTATTCTCCGGATATTGAGCACCTTTTTATGACTATGTTTCAATTTAAGTGAATTTCTTTTATGCTCCATCAGTCTAGAAGGATGTGTTGCAACGAAAACAAACTGTAAATTCGGTTTCAAAAAATATCAAAATAGAATTTGTGTGAACCGAAATACATGTTTTTTATAAAAATGATGAGTTATGACTTATTGTGTTATTTAAAGAAAAACAAAATTAGCAGTTACGATGTTAAAAAATGTGAAGAAAAACAAAATTAGCAGTTACGATGTTAAAAAATGTGAAGAAAAACTGGTAAAAAATGTAAATGAAAGGGTTTTGTTGTTTTGTAGAAAGAATCGTAGTTGAATTGGATTGTTTGTTTATTTTAAAATAAAAATCCACTGGACCAAAACGTTAATTACGAAATCACGGGAATTATTTTATTTGAACTGATTCCAAAAATAATGCTTGAAAGTTTGTGTGAATTATTTTTAGTTTGATTATCCGCCGAAAAAGAAAACAAAAACAAAAAGAAGAAAGGGAAATAACTCAAAACTCAAATAACTCAAACTGTTTTATAAAAAAAATCGATGTTGGTACAAATAAATAAAATTAAATATGTTATCAATATAAATCAAATTTAAATATTAAACTTAAATAGAACACTTAAAACAATTCTCTTACTATAAATAATAACTAACACACCGCTATTTAATAAATCGATTTTCCTTAATGTAATATGCAAATGACGTCATCTCTCAATCGTCTATTTTACACGAATCATACTATATATAGGATTGAATGAAGCATTAAAGAAATGGACTTTTTGTATATATTAGTCAAATTGTGAATAAACAAACAAACAAACAAACAGACAGGAATATGAATTTATATATATACATATATATATATATATACAAAATTTATATACATATATTTATATATATATATACATATATTTATATATATATATATATATATACACACACACAAAAAAATATATATATACAAAATTTATATAAGGATTTGAATACAATACAAGGGGTATGCAATAAGTAATGCCCCTGACCGACTTCTCATAGCAGTAGAGCGACGAAACTTGGCACAGTTATTAGTCTTTCTCTACATAGGAACCACCCAGAGTTACGCATTTCTCCCATTGTTTGATGCAGCTCTGGAGACCGTTTTTGTAGAACACTCCAGGTTGGTTCTCCAACCACAACGTGACTTCAGAAATCAAGGCTGCATCATCTGGGAAACGCTTTCCTTTCAAAAACAACTTCATGGCTGGGAAGAGGTGAAAGTCAGAGAGTGCAAGGTCAGGAGAGTAGGGAGGATGGGAACGGATTTCATAACCACAAGCCCGTGCTTCTGATCTGGCGACATGCGAGTTGTGAACCGGAGCTTTGTCCTGCAGGAGAAGGGTACCTTCCCTTGCTCTTGATTTTGATAGCTTTCCTTAATTTCCTCAAAAGTGAAGCATAATAGGCTCCTATAATTGTAGTACCCTTTGGCAGAAAATCTGTCATCACTACTCTGTCCTGGTTCCCGAAGACTGTGAGCATGACCTTGTCAGCGGAGGGGTGCACCCTTGCCTTCTTTGGAGGTGGTGAGTCCAAGTGCTTCCACTGCATTGACTGGGCTTTGGTCTCTGGATCATAGTGATGGACCCAGGTTTCATCCTGTGCAATCAGTCTTTTGAAAAAATTTGACTTATCTTCTTGGCACATCTCCAAATTCATCCTCGAGGACTCGACGCGTTCTCGCTTCTGGAATGGTGTGAGCAACATGGGAATCCATCTGGTAGACACCTTATGCATGAATGATAGTTTCCACAGACCCTGTACTAATCTTGACATCTTGGGCTATTTGACGAATAGTAATGCGCCGATCTTCCAAAATGGCAGACTCAACTTGACGGACAGATTCCTCATCAATGACGGAAGGGGGGGACCAGGTCTGGGAGCTGTTTTCACATGTTTGAATTCACGATACCAGCGTTTTACATATGATGGGGCATTATCACCATAAGTTTCTTTCATGTCATCAAAAGTCTCCTGTGGTGTGCGTCCTTTCAAATACAAAAACCGGATCACTGCTCGACATTCAACAGGCTCCATTCCACACCTGACTCAGTTCAAACATCTGTAAAACAGAAACCACAATTAGTTCAGAGCTGTAATTTGCCACATAACCCATAGAGATATAAATCATTGCACATGCAAAATTTCAGCTAGATCAGACAACTGGAAGTGGGTCAGGGGCATTACTTATTGCACGCCCCTCGTATACGGGAATTTATCGAGAGCTCTTTCGGCTATCATCCTATAAGGAAAAATCGATAGCATACACAAACAATATTACTGGCGAAATTAAAGAGCACTACGGGGGAATTTGAATGTCCAGAAATAAGAAAAAAAAAACGATTAAAAGAAATATTTAATCTGAAATTGCGTTTAAAAGCGATTAAAACTAAACCTTGGCACAGCGAGGGGAAAGGGGGGATGTGGGAAAAACGGGTCAAAGTTCCCCAAAGTTTTTAACTTTTTTCGTTTTTGAAAGTATTTATCTATCGGTGATGAATATGCTAAGCAACATGCTTCCAGTGATAATAATAAACAACTTGCTCTTCTGGTTCGAAGAAAATATGGCTGGGAGTCTAATAACGGAAGCAAACATATTTTTGATTTTTCGAAAACTGTTCTTACAGACATCGAAAATCGAGTTTTATCTAAGAGGTTAGATTTCTGTATTCCCCCTATTGGTATAAATAAAGAGAGAATACTCGCTGCTTTTGAAGTTTTGTTTTCTCAACTTAAACATAATACTCCCTATTCCCTTGAGGACATTTTTGGGATGAAATCAAGTTTGGTTGACTTAGCTCACCGATATAGCAACACTCCTGTTGATCGCAGCGACTTTGTTTCGAATAAAATGCAATTAAAAACTATCAAAGCGTTGAAATCAAATGCTGACATATATATGTATAAACCAGATAAAGGAGCAGGAGTTGTAATTATGGATTAATCCGATTACGTTGAGAAAATGCTATTGATTCTCACCGATGCTTCTAAATTCCGGAAACTTGGCCCTGTCGAGTTAACGGATAATACTTGCAAAAAAGAGGCCAAGATACACAGACGTCTACTTGCATTATTTAAAAATGATGTGTTTTGCAAGGTCGTCTATGACAAGATCAGACCCTCTGGGTCACAATGTCCCAGATTGTATGCACTCTCTAAAATCCATAAGCAAGGTGTGCCACTGAGACCTATTTTATCTATGATAGGTTCTGCTCAACATTCTTTGGCTCAGTAGCTTATCGAAATTTTGCAGCCGGTGCGTAAATTATACAGCACGCGCTGTATTCCTGATTTTTTTTTTCGGTTCATCGAATGTCTACGCAGGTTTAATTCGAATGCAGAGACATCCTTTATGTGTTCTTTCGATGTCTCTAGTCTTTTTACTAACGTACCGTTAGATGAGACGATACATATTTGTACCGACGCGCTTTATGGTGGTCGTCTAACTTCTCCACGCTTTTTCAAAGAGATATTCACTGAATTAATTTTAATATGCACCAAATCAGTGGAGTTTAGCTTTGGTGACATTATGTATTGTCAGGTCGACGGGGTTTCAATGGGGAGTCCGTTAGCCCCAATTTTAGCTGATATTTTTGTCGGTTATTACGAATCCCTTATGTTTAATTCTGCAACAAAACCCACCACATATTTTAGATATGTTGACGACACTTTTTCATCGCAAACTGAAGCGTTATCTATTTTTAATAGGTTGAATTCCTTGCATGGGGCTCTTATGTTCACCATGGAAAGTGAGAAGGGCAATTCTCTTTCCTTCTTGGATGTTCTTGTTGAACGTTCAAGAGGGGGATTTCTCACTACCATTTATAGGAAGCCCACTTTTACTGGCTTATATGTTAACTGGTCATTCTTTGTACCCAAACCACGCAAGGTCGGCTTAATTAATACGCTGGTACATAGGGCTCTCATGATAGATTAGACTCCGAACTTCATAAGATCAGAGAAATATTTATCAATAAGACCTTATTGAATACTGCATTGGCAAGAAGGTTGATGATTTCAAATTCCCTAAAAAGTGTGGGCCTGCGAAGTGCCCGGTTTATTTAAAATTACCGTGGATTGGGGGCAATAGTATCAAATTGTCAAAACAGATTGTTAGAAGTGTTTATAAGTGCTTCTACTCTGTTTCCTTGCGTTTGGTATACACTACGAGATCTGCTTTTCCTTCTTTTCGCAAAGATAGTTTGCCTTACACCCAAATTAGTAATATTGTTTATCAGTTTAAATGCCAGTGCGATGCTGGTTATGTTGGGTGAACATCTTTGCATTTGATAACTCGTATAAACCAGCACGTTCCATCTAAAATCAGACAGGAGAGAGTAGGATCTGGTAGTCTTCCTCCTTCCGTAGCCCTGGACTCTGCCATTGGCCAGCATTTGGTTGACAATCCATGCTGTGTTTAAAAATATCAAATGGGGTGGTTCGAGGTGTTACACAGAGCAGACTCCAAAAACCATTTAAAGATTTTGGAGTCTGTCTCTATTGCGGTTTGAAAACCTTCTTTATGCCGGCAAAAGGAGCCAACGAAAACATTATTTCTCTTTGGGGAACTTTGGCCCGTTTTCCCCCCATTCCCTCCTTTCCCCTCGCTGTGCCAAGGTTTAGTTTTAATCGCTTTTAAACGCAATTTCAGATTAAATATTTCATTTAATCGTTCTTTTTCTTGTCTCTGGCACATTCAAATTCCCCGTAGTATTCTTTAATTTCGCCAGTAATATTGTTTTTGTATGCTATCGATTTCTCCTGACAAGATGATAGCCGAAAGAGCTCTAGAGAAATTCCCGTATATTGTCTTCAAATCCTTATATATATATATATATATATATATATATATATATATATATATATATATATATATATATATATAGCTGTGCCCTGCCACGCGTTGCTGTGGCTCAATTTGGTGTAATGGAAAATTCTAATAAAAAGAGAAAATGCATGTTTCTTATATTCTTAGTACAGCAATCCACTCCAAAAAGTAAAAATAAAAGGCAAAAATGTAAAAAAAGTGGTACTCTTGCAGAATTGGATCCTGATCCTCGGGATTACCGTTAATCATGGCTTGGGCTCAACCAACAATCAGTGGATAAAGCTGAACGTAGCAAAAATGTTGAAACGCTAAATGTTTTTTTTTTTTGTTGTTTTCTGCATACAAAAATGTGAGTTAGTAATTGATATTTGAGTGATACGGGGGTACTATACACAGATTCAAAAAAGTTGTCCAAAAACAAAAAACTTAAAGCAAAGGTAAGGTAAGTTATGTTTCTACCTAACTGAATAATTGTTTAGTGCTTTTATGTTAAAATATTTAATCGGATCGAAAAACGGAAATGGTTGCAGACTCTGTTGAATACGTTAAGTTTGGGAAAGTAAGTTGAAAACTAAAAACTCTACAATACAGTGTCAAAAACCCACCGAATATATGTTACCATGACATAGGCTGACATAATCGGTGCGTTTGTGACAGTATTTTGTATAGTTTTTTTAGTTTTAACTCACTTTCTCAAACTTAACGTAATCAACAGTGTCCGCCACCATTTGTATCTTTCAAATACACCGATAAACACTGTTTTTCGAGCCGACTAAACGTTACATTAAATGAAAAGGGTTTGTATTACTAAACACACATACAAAGAAGTTGTCAAAAAATAAATATATAACAAATAAATGTTATCAAAGGCAAGAAAAGTAAATGTTCTACCTAACTGGATAAGAGTGTGGTGTTTTTATGTAATGTATAATGTTTAATCGGTTCAAAAACATGCAGTGTTTATCGGTATATTTGAAAAATACAAATGGCGGCAGACTGTATCGAACACGTTAAGTTTGGGGAAATTTTGGGAAAATGAGTTTAAACTAAAAAAAAACTATACAAAATACTGTTAGGAACTCACTCAATATATGTTACTGTGACGTAGGCTGACATATAATCAGTGGTTTTAAACTTTTGCTCGATACAGGTGACGACTTTTAAGAGTCCCTTTTAGTGATTACCTGGTTTGAGGATATTTGTACAACTAAATGGCAAATCTGCCCCAAAAATCCGGTATTATTTTACTTTAATCTCTCATGTTCGTATATAACGAAATATTTTATTGTAGATTTCGTATATAACGAAATATTTTATTGTAGATTTCGGTGTACTAAAAACGAATCTGCAAACCGTTTCCGTCGCAAAAAGAAAGTTTTCATGATATGAAGAAATTACTTTTTAGAAAAGTGGGTAATCACTTTTCAATGTAAATTTAACTTAGAATGAGCACCCATTTTCTGACCACCTGAGAGAGGGACATTTTTCTGTGTGTTTCTTGGCTAAAAAGTTTTTTGTTTGGTTTATTTTGCATGGTAATAACCCCTGAACTCTGGGACTATTTTCCATTTCACAGCCGTAGTCTTCGTTTATGCTATGCGCGAGCATAAACGAAGGCTGTTTAGCCAATAAACATGGGAAAAATCCCCTCCCTCTCTCAGGTGGCTAGAAAGTGGGTGCTTATTTTAAGTTAAATTTACATGGAAAAGTGATCGCCACTTTTTCGAAAAAGTAATTTCTTCATATCATAAAAACTATTTTTTTTTTGCAGATTCGTTGTTAGTACACCGAAATCTACAAAAATATTTTTTTTATTATATACGAACGTGAGCCTCTTTAATGGAAAATTTTATCAAAAATCCAGAAGAAAATAGTTTTCAATAACAGCAGCAAATGAATTCGATAGAAAAAAATGGATGCTATTTAACTTTTTCTGTGTGTTTCTTGGCTAAAAAGTTTTTTGTTTTATTTATTTTGCATTTTGCAATTTAAACAGGTAATTTTAAAGGATTTTCCAAGGGTAGAAAGAAAGTCCCCCCCCCCAAAAAAAAAAGTGGGTGATCATTTTACGTTAAATTATTATGGAAAAGCGATCCTCCACTTTTTAAAACTAACATTTCTTCATATCTTGGGAACTACTCGTTTGCCTTAATTATAAACGTTATTTTCGTTTTCAGCGACCCCGAAAACTTATGAGTGGTAATTTTAAAGCAATTTTCGAGGGTTGAGTAATTCTTCATATTTACCTTCTTTTTTTCCAATAACATAAGAAATTAAGAATTAGACAAATTTATTTTAGGTAGGCTCGCTCGGAAAGCTTTTAAAAATAAAAAATTAAGATAAACAAATGGTGCTAGTGCACTTACCGATCCGCGCTATTTTTTTAATCGTATTTCCAAGTTTAATCAAAGTTTTACGTTTTTTTATTCAATTGTAAAGTTAAAGTACAAATATATATATATATATATATATATATATATATATATATATATATATATATATATAATTTTAAAAATAGGGAATGTTTTTTTTTTTTTTTTTTTTTTTACCCATCTATTAATTAGATAGTTAAATGTTGTAATTCGAAAGCCGTCAACGTGTGGTGCACGTGAAAGGCTAATTTCTACCGGAAATGGAATGGCGGACAGTCTCGCAGTTACGGAAAATATTTTTATTTTATTTAATATATATATATATATATATATATATATATATATATATATATATATATATATTATTCCTTAATTGGAATTCATTTTTGAGATGAGCATTATATATATTAATTTATTTTTATTTCGGACTATTATTCTCATGTTTATTAGTTGTTTTTCATCTTTTATTGGATTGTTTATTCACAACGTTTCGGCCAACTAATACCTCTGGCTTTCGTCAGGTGGTAACCGCGACGGATAGGAACTTCGAATCTCCTAACTGCATTCTCAGCCATCACTGCCATCCGTAGTTGTCGTCTCACCACATTTTGGCCAATTAACCTCTGGCACGCTTTGGGTGGGATTGAAACCGCTATCTTCAGACAATGTTCATCTGGAACTGTAGAGATTCAACGTCTATATCAACTGCGCCACGGGCCACGAAGGGCGATCAAGGTTGGATTCTTTGATCTTATAAATCCACGTTTATTTATTATCTGATCTTCAATAGTCGGGTCCGTACCGATTGGTATATATATTATTTATTATAAATTAATATATATGATGCTCATCTCGAAACTGAATTCCAATTAAGGAATAATATACAATTACAATTCTAGGCGCAAAAAATTATGATAATATTTAACATATTATCATATTCCTTCATTTTTAAATAAACACTGGGTTTTGTTTACTTATATGGTCCCGGGCAACGCCAGGTAGCCCTGCTAGTAAACTATAACTGTATTACGTAAATTGAAAGTATATTTGTTTTCAATGGGAAACAAAGTTGTGAAGTTACTTACAAATTAACATCAAACACCAGCGCATGATTTGGCAATAAAACTTCAAAATAAAATAGTTTCGATTCGTTTTCTGTGTTGTTCACCTCCAAACGAACCGTTGTTGTTGCTAATCGAAAACAGATGCTCGATTCAATCTCGAATTTTGTTATCTTGGGAAATTTCTGTAAAAAAAAAGCAGAATTGGAAAATTGAATGAGACCATGGCTTGTTTAATTCAAATAGATGGATATATATATAGATTCATATATTATTTAGCAATTTTGAAATTAATTCTAGATATGGTTTACAAAATACAGAAGGCTGATAGCTGTGTAGAAAGACAATATCAAAAGGAATGTATGAGAAAATCTATCTTTACGAAAGTAACTAATAGCTATTAACAACCTAAAACAAAAGTAAAAATGAAAACTGCGTAAAGAACGATAGTTCAAAGTGTATGAGAACATTCTAGTTGAAAGAATGTGTTTTATCTGTAGAGAGATATGTTAATTTCGACTGTTGTCTTTTGTTTTGTATGTGTGTACGTACTGCACAGGCATTTCTGACGTGATTGCAATAGTATCTCTGTTTTTTAATTAGCGAATGTTGTGAACTGCTTACATGCTAACAGTATATATGCTGTCGCTATGTTTCATAGGATACGTGTGTCTCACCATGTGCATGCTGTTTGCCAAGAACGTTTCATTTCCAAAAGGCTAAAACTAGATTGTAAGGTACACACGTGTATGGTCTCTGAAATAAAAATCAAGAAAACAAGGAATAAACTTGTGTTTGGCTGTTTATAATATGAGTGAATATTTGGAAATAATAATGTTGTGATTGGTTGGAAAAACTGCTGATTTGAACTTTTGTCCAATCGAGAGTCTATACATAAAAAATATTCGCTGTTGCTACTGCTTCTAACCGGTATAGCTAATAGAATTTGACCTCATATAAAGACAGAGAATGTGAATGTATAACTATATTTGTGCCTGGGGCAATGTTGGATGGCCTTGTTGGTATGTGATGATATTGTCAGATTGAAAAAAAAAGGAGGAAATCTACAAATTTATTAAATATGGCGAGAAAACGCAAATATAATTGTTCCCAAAAATGGAGAGATTGGAATAGCAGGCGTGACCTGTAATTCTGCCGAGATTGAGGTCACCGAGTACGATGGACGAAAATTATTTTGTAGAGTCTGAGAAGACAGACATTTCTCTGATTTTAGAAAGAAACAAAAGAGGAAGAAAAGTTATTAATTTACAATTCTTTCTGATAAAGAAAAGAGAGAAAAAAGACGAAGGAAGGTTATTAATTTATAATTTCTGTGTGCAAAAGATAGGATTGAGCCGAAGAGATTATCAATATAAGCAAGGAAATCCCAAGTTAGCGAATTGCTTCTGTTCACGTCATTCTGAGATGGACCCTGTAGATGGGCTGTCGCACAATAAAATCGATCAGAACTTGAAAAATTAAGAACTAAAAAACTAATCCAAAAACGAAGCACAATTATACATTTTTCAACTTATTAACCTTCATTCAAGTAGTCATTTTTATACAAAAATATGTCAAAGTGTTATTTATTTTTCTTGTGACTCAACCACCTATGTTGGTCAAAAATTGTCCCAAAAGGGACGAATGAGAGGCAAATTAGAACTTTTATTTATGTGAGCGATCTCGTGGTACCAGCAAATAACAATTTCGGGAACATTGATGGTAATATTGTTTTGTGAAGAGGATTGTTACGTGTTATTGAGCAAAGTTTTTTCTTCGAAGTGACCTAAAGGTCAAGGCCGTAATTTGGCCGGTATAGGAAAACGGATACTAGAAAAATTTGTTTTTTGTCGTGGGAATCACCTAATTAATATGCACAGGTGATGTGGCCAATTAGCCAATCAAGGCGAATCAGAGTATGACGTAATGAACGAGGATTGATGGATGAGAACCCACAGATTCGCCAAACCTCAACCACCCTTACCTGTAAAAGGAGCTGCAGAGCGATTTTAGTTGCAGTCAAGCCAACATCTCTTGAGCAATATTTATAAGGATTCGGTTATAAGGATTCGGTGATATCAAATTGGATATCGAATTGGATATAAGATTGGATATCGGACACTTTACCTTATGATTGAAAACATTCATATGCATTATTTTGGGGTTTTTTTGTTTGTTTTTTGTTTTTGTAATTCACAAGCCGAGTAACCTTCGAAGTTTTAGACCCCAACAGCTATTACAATATTGTAGATAGCTATGTCTCCAGGAAATTGATCAAACATTCAGCGGCTACGTAAAACAATGGCAACTTCATGAAAATACGATCTCATGTAACAATAGAGTTTTATCCTAAAGAGATATAGTCGAATATTTTTTCATAACATAATCTATAAACGATTAAGCAAAATTCATAAAATCCAACATAGCATTATACGACTTAACATTTACATGCGCAACAGAGCATATAGAATGCAAGGCTTGACTACTAATGAAAATAATCACACTTGAAGAACCATCACAATAGTAAGGGATTGCCCCAACTGAAAAACAATGTGCCATCTTACTAAAACGTCTAATGACTCTTAAAATTCTACGTAAATCCCTTCATCAATTTTATGAAAATCAAGGAATACAAATTTTCAATAAGTTTACGCCTAACAACTTATGAACATAACGGATACAATCCATGACACGTGTTAAATCCACTCAGAATTTAATAAGCTTGATGTAAAAATTCTCAACAGATGCTGCAATGCAGGATTTCAACCTCTACTTATACAGAACCCCTTAATGATTCATATAATTAATCCTTATAACGCAGTTTTCAAATTTCAACGCAACATCCCTTAAGCAATATATATAAGGATTCGGTTATAAGGATTCGGTGATATCAAATTGGATATAAAATTGGATATCGGACACTTTGCCTTATGAATCAAAACATTCATATGCGTTATTATTTTTTGTTGTTTTTTGTTTTTTTTTGTAATTAAAAACCACAGGGTTTCTCACGAAATTACTACAATGTCCGAGAATACGACTTCGTTAGCAGCATCCGCAAGGAAACTAAAAGATAAAATGACCGACATCCTGTGGTTCGCTTTTCAAAATACTAGCCCTAATTAGAAACTGAAAACAATTAGAACAACAAAGGCGCTGAAATATCACGTACAAAGAATGACGTATTCTAATAAAACACTCAAAGGGAAAATATAAAAGCAAAGAGTTATCATATTTAAACTTCCTCTGTTAAGTGAGACAACCAACAAGCTTATCAGTTAAATGGAAATAACTAAACTTATATAAAAGATGCAATTTTTAAAAATACAGCTAAGCAAAAGGGGGCAATTCAAAGAAATTTAAATATTCACACGTGATCTTTTAAATTCAAAAGTCATAATTAATTGTATCAAGTTTCAAATCAACTTTAAAAAGCTTACTACGATTAGCCATACTGGAAAGTTGTGATACAGAGAAATAGCTGTATATGGATAACTATATATATATATATATATATATATATATATATATATATATATATATATATATATAAAGCTGAACGTGTGTGTGTGTGTGTGTGTGTGTGTGTGGTCACGAATAGGCTCCTATATGGTTGACTATTTTAAAAACACTGATTACATATAATGATAGATGTGTCGAGGATCAGGAATTGGTATGTTTGATCTGGCAGAACGGTGGTCCATAAAAATTGTGGGGTCTGCGTGTATATTTGTGTGTGTGTGAATGTGTATTGGGGTGGAAAGGGCTCCCGTAAGCCGTGGTGAAGGCAACCTTTCTAGGAGAAGCAAATCTCTGCTTTAAAAAACCATAAAGCGGAAGACTATTACCCGCATTAAGCTGGTCTGCAGTTTAATTTGTTGCTGGCTATCTTGCTCTTGCTTGTTGCTGGATCTCAACATTTTGAACCGAGAGAGAGACTTAGCTGTCGTACAAAGCTAAGACTCTGTAACATCATATTTGTACAGATACTCCCTCAGGCATTTGGGCTCATGGATTTTAAATGTCTGAGGGAGTGGCACTCGTTTGAAAAGAGACGTTGCAAATCATCATGTATGTACACTCATAAGCAAAAAAAAAAAAAAAATATGGGCCAAGAGTGAAAGAAGGAAGGAATTGATTTTTCAATATTTTTCCATTCATTCTTGTTAATTTTAACTGAAAATTTCTATTTTGCAGATCATTATTATTATAGCATACGTGGAAAAATGAATCCTAGAAATGGAAGAACTTTTGAGAACAATGACAAACTGTGGGAAGCTGTGCAAAGCGACTGGAATAGCATCTCCTCTTCACAAAGTGTTCCACTTTGGTTGAGAGCATGTCTAAAAGGATTGATCTTTTAAAGAAATCAAAAGGGAATGCGATTCCATCCTAAGCATTTATTAAAGTAAATGTCTTATTCTGTGTTATTAGTCTCGTTTAAGTTTCCTTGTTCAATTGTTCTTTGTTCAATATAGCTTTTAGTGCAATAAAATGTATAAAATTTGTTTGACTTTTTTTTTTTTTTTTGCTCACGAGTGTATGTATGTACACATGTATTTTGGCGTTACTATCCAAGGAGAGTGCTGCATCCATACTATCAGAGACATGACAGATTAGAGAACAATCCTGACTTGAGGAAAAAAGCTAGAGAAAATATAAGTAATTAACACAGTTAGTTGAAAGCATATAAAAGCCTGATCTTCTGATTCAAGATTTTTCTCTCTAGTTTAAGATAAGGTTCTATGAACATAGACTCCAAGCCCTTACATATATCTATCTGATTCCTTACAGGAAAGAGGGAGATATCCTGTCGTGTTAAAGTAGTTAGAGGGGATTGAAGTTTGTTTCACTTAATGCTAAGATATCTGAGGAGTTTACTAAAATGTAAGACTCTACATCATCTATATTACCTCTAAGCTCGTGGATATTTGTGAAAGCAAGCCTCAAGGGCGGAGGCAAATTGGTTTTGTTTGGGTGATTGTCTGGTTTTATCGTGATATTTTTTGGGTTGTCATTTCATTACGTTTTTGTTTAATGTCAGTTGAGCAAAGCGGGTCGGTTTTGATACCAAGTATACACACATTGGCCCAATTCTGTTTAGAGGTTGTGGTCTCATGAAAGCCCACCAGATATAACAGCAGGGTCCCTTTCTATGCACGACATGGCACTGCAACCATCCTGATATTACACAACTGATGACAGAGCAGTCGGCCTAACCATTACCCAAGAGTTATGGCCCCTGTACTGTCAGTCGGAAACAGCGGCAAGACAAACTGTCAATCAGTTACCCTCAACCTATCAGACAAGTCCGCCCCAAATAAGTCATGTGAGCACAAATGCCACACAAGCAACCCCATCAGAGAAAAAGTGAAACTCAAAATAGGGAATAGGGGACCAGCATTCACTGACCTAGTCAGAAAACAAGGCCAATAACAAAGTGGCTCTGGTGAGTCCCTGGTATTGTACCTTTGGTCTGGCTAATAGAAAAAGAAAAAGTGTTAGGCTCTGCCTATTGCCGGCTTTATCTACTCCTTACGCAAGTTAGGTTTGCAAACCAAGAATTTGTTTGAGTCACCTGCTCCAGGAAGGTTGTCGACCATGACTGAGGAGGCCTCCCTCTGCCAGTTTTATTATCAGTTTTCTTTCTGGATGATCTGACAAGATCAACGGGGCCCATTACATCAAGAGGGGTAACAATGCACCTGGTTTCTACACCAAGTATTTTTGTGCCCCCATATGAATAAAGATATTGAGTATCTTACTTTAAAGTTTTTCTCTATTCTACATAAATGAGAGTAGGATTGGAGATAGATTCCCCTCTTACATTTACAAGAAATTGTATCTTTCAAGTACTGTGAGAGAGTCAATCTGCTCTAGCAACTTATTTGTTTTAAAATTAATAAATAGGATATTAATAATAATAACTTGAATATCTAAGAGAATATAAAGCAAAGAAAACAAAAGAAATGGTGGGACTAGATCTACATAAAGAGGTTACACGCCACACAGATAGATAGATGCACTTAACTTGGTGTCCTTTGAGCAACCCATGCTGGTCTAGCTAAAAGACCAGTGCTTCCACATGGAATAAATTGAAGTGCAAAGATTAGCGTTTATTTGAGAGCAGTGAGAGGAAGGGAGCGAGTATCTGCTTTAAGAGCAAAATGTGTGCTTTGATTTTAATACTTCCTTCTTTTTTTAATTGAAACGGTATAATTTTCGATTTCTGTATTAATAATTTAAAGCATACAAACTCATTTACCAAAGGTGATGAATGCTACAGAAGAGATGGGTATTTTCAATTTTTCTATTGTGTCTATACATATATTGCTAACTATTACTAATATATTGTAAACAAATGACATGCGAGACAAATCTGGGAAAATAGAGTTTCAAGCGAGTAGATAGCACAGAATATAGAAGTGGAGTAAAATAATACAATAAATGAATTTTTTAGTAATATCGATTTTAAAGGCAGATTAAGGGATGGTTAAAATTTAAAATAGATTTAAAGCCTTTTTTTAATGCAAGTTCCCCTTACAGAATTTGATTATCATATTTTATTGTATAACATGGGGGGTAGACTCTCTAGTTAAAATCAATTCAGATAATACAGGAGTATTAATAATGTAGGGGCTTAGAAATGTGGTTAAAAATACAATCTAAATACAAACTAATTTTATAGAATAAGTTAAGAATAAGTTAAGAATAAGTTAAGATAACTAAAGGATAAAAAAATTACAATTAAATTTTATTATGCTATCAGTTCAAAAGGGACTACAACATTTCGGGATAGGGAAACCTCTTTAGGCCATGTCATTTCGAAGCAAAACGCTTCCCATCAGAAGAGGGGAGTAAAGACACACAGAAGAAATTTTTTAAAAGATAATATTGCCTTTATGGAAAGAGGATAAAAGAAAAACAGGAAGCTGTACTGAGACTGAAGCCGATTCCAGGACTGCCAGCAATCACTGTAAAAAAAGTGATAAAGAATGCGAGAGAGTTGTATGCTCAGTTCATTAAGTCCAAAGTAGCTGAGCAGCGGCTTGGTTCCCACCAGTTTTGGCAAATATCAAACAGGATCCTGAACAGAAGCATGTGCTCAATCCCAACCATCAGCAATGGATCTGAGGTAATCTCGTCAGCATTAGACAAAGCCAAACTTTTTGCCAAGAACTTTGCAACTAATTATACTTTATGCGACCAAGGCTGTCAATCCCCAGTATTTCCTCTTGTATAAAAAAACTCGCTATGCAACATACAAATTCTGTGTGTGATGATGCCAAGCTAATCAAAAACCTTGATTCCAGTAAAGCAACTGGCCCTGATGGCATTCCAGTTATAGTGCTGAAAAAGCTTCAACCAGAACAAGTTCCCCTGCTTACAAGCCTGTTTAAGTGTTGTCTTAAGGAGAATTGATTCCCAACGCCCCAGAAAACCTCATCAGTTTGCCCAGTATTTGAGGAAGGAAAAGCTATAAATGGCTTTAGTTCCATGGGTTGCTTCTTATTGATTTATGTCTGTTTTTTTTTTGGGGGGGGGGGTAAGATTGTAATTCTGGATCCCGGACTAATCCAATTGCTAAATTCTAGTAGATTCGGGAACTGGATAACTATCAGATTACAATCCAATTGTTATCAAATATAATCCACAGTTATCCCACTCAAAGACAGAATTTTCATTGATCCTGTGTGACATCACAACCAAAACGAAAACAGCTGTCCAGACAGGATTTGCAGTGGTCCGATAGACCAAAATATCTTTATGAAGTAGAAGCATTACAAAATATATCTCCAAAAATAAAGGCAAACCCATACAAAAACTGCTAAATTGTGCAAACCACTGCTTAGAAAGCAATTAAGTTATTGCTTATTCACCAAACGTGTTTTCCTGCTCTTATTTACTTATACTGCTTCCCTCTTTTTGGAAATCATAATTTATCATTCTATGACGAAGTGTAATGTTTAAATGTAAGGTCTATACTGGCCACATGTATATTGTTACTGATGTATGTTACTAAAATAACTGGCACAAATGTTATTTCTAAATGTTTGCTTTGAAGTGATAATACTTGCCTCCAAGACACCTGCCTGTCTGTTTGGCATAATAAACATTAAAAATCCATATACTCCTAAATCCTCCTCAAATCACTGTATATCTATTTGTATATTAATGCTGTATTCCTGTAAGTATATCATCTCTCCTATCCTAACTGGACAAAAAAAAACAATTGCTCTTCTCTCCAAGCTAATATAAAATCACATACTTTACACGTACCTTGGGAGGAGGGTTTAGCTTCCGGTCCTGAACTTTAGTAGGCTGACCTTTTCAAAATCGATAAATACTAAACATCTGTAGATTTCTATCGCTAAGGCTTCACCTATATTTATACTCTATAGAATATCTATAAAATAGATACCTATTAACCAAAGTTTGTAACCAGATTATAAGTGATCTATATAAACTAGCAACTATATCTTTCTTTCACTTAGATGGTATAAAGTACTGGTGATTATCTTTACATCAAAGATAACACTTAAAGCACATTTCAAAACGCACCATAACTCTTATACTATAATTTCCAATTAGTCACTAATCCAGAAAACATATTTGATCTTTTCTTAACCCTTGTAGATATTAACCTTAAATCTACACCCCATACTCATAGATACCTCCTTTCAAAACGTAACAACATCTTCTAATTTTAATCCTATTCTGAGAAGTGTAACTTCAAAGCAGATACTAATTCTTTGATACTAACTATTAATCCAAACTATCACTTCAGGGGTATAGAAATACCTGGCTTTGAAACCAGGTGCAGGGAAAACCCTTTTGGTGCTGAATGACCCATAGATCTGGTCAGGTCATCCATCTAGAAGGAAAACTCCGATTTTTAAACCTGTTCCACTGACCTCATACGTCTTGGCACCAAACGGGGGGGGGGGGTAGGATTCCTCAGTTCTTGACGACAACCTATCTAGAGCTGGTGACTTGATCAAATCATCGGTTTGCAAACCTAAACTGCTTAAGGAGTAGATAGGCTCTGCCTATCTATACTTTATACTCCTTCTTTACCTATTAGCCAGGAGCAGAGGTGTTGTCGCAGAGACTCATTAGAGACGTCCAGTTCTTAACCTCGTTTTCTGACTAGGAAATGAATGCCGCCCCCCACATTTGCCTCACTCTCTTCCCCTATAGCTGGGCATCTTGGAGGTGCTTGTTTACCATATATGCTCACTGGATTGGACTGCTGTCAGACAGGTTTGAGGGTACCGATTTGACAGTTGCTGGTTGCTGTTTCCGACGGACAGTACAGGAACCCTAACTCTTTGGTAGCGCTTAGAGCAGCTGCTCTATCATTAGTTGCAAAATATCGGGATGTTTGTATTGCAATGTCGCACATGGAAAGGGTCCCTGCACTCATCTCTGGTGGGCATTTCCGAGGCCACATTCCTGTAGATGAGGAGCCAGCTGATGTTTTACTTGTATTGCAAGGTGGTGGCTATGCACATCGGTTTTGCCTACCACCTCACCCTAGATCCGAAACTACAAAGTAAAATAAAATAACAGCTCAATCCAAAAAAAACGTTCAAACCCGACACACACTAAAAGAATTCGCCTCCTCCCTTGAGGCTTGCATTTACAAATATCTGTGGACTTAGAGCTAACTTAGATGACGTCGAATCATTTCTCCTAGCAAACTTCCCGAATGTCTTCACACTAAGTGAACCTAACTTGTACCCCTCCATCCAATCTAACCACTTTAACATATTTCATTATCTTCGACTTTGTCGTAAGAACTCTGACAGATACATGCACGAACTTGGAGTTTATATTCATAACACCCTCCCCATATCTAGGGAATCTAAACTAGAATCAGGTGACCAGGCCTTCATGTGCTTTAAACAAACTTTACAACATAACGTTAGCTACTTGTATTTTCTTTATCGCTCTTCATCAACCCAGGACTGTACTATAATCAATCATGTCTCTGACAGCATACTTGTAGTACTCTCCCTTGTACTTGGTGATTTTAATGCCCAACACAGAAATTGGCTTGGCTTCTCTAACTACACTGACACAGCTGGTAGCGTCATCCATAACTTTGCAATATCCCATTCCTTGACACAGTAACATTCCCGACCCATCTCCCAGATCGTCAGGACCAGCAAGTCTCACTCAAGAATTTCTGACAACAGTTCTAGAGGATTGTGTAACAAATGCCCATTGCCCACTTGGGATGCTGATCATGCTGTGATAATGATGGACATTACTCTAAACTCTCGACCCCAAGTTGAAGAGCGATTGCTCCAAACGACAAAGTACTGCAATAAGGTTGACTGAGATGCCATTAGAAATCACATCAGAGACGCCCCATGGGGAAATATCTTTTCTCTTCCTGCAGAACAGTGCATAAATGAGACTGCTGAATCGTTCAAAACAGCAATTGAAGCACATGTTCCTACACAGAAGTTCTATAGCAACCCCCCCTCTCCCTAATGGTGTACTTCTACTTGCGCAGCTGCCATTGCTCAGAGGCAACATAGATTTATCCAGCATAAGTCCTGTACAAAAATTTATAGAAACTAGAAGTAATTGTAAGAAAGAAGTAGCGACAATAAGAGTGAATATACTGAAACCACCAGGAAATGCATTGATGTGCAGAAATTATGAACTCGTGATTTCTGGAAAATCTATAATAGTGTAGTAATCTATAATAGTGTGGGCAATTAACAATACCCACACTATCCAACAATCATGAGGTTGTTTGTACAGCAACTGAGAAAGCTAACATACTTGCCCATCAGTCTGCCTTAAACTTTACTTTGGATCCAGCAAACCATTTACTCCCTGATTTTCCTTGGTGGACAGAAACCACACAAGATGATCTGAAAATCATCCCGTCTCAAGTACATGATATCATAAAAAACCTAGACACCTCAAAAGCATATGGACCTGATCTCATCCCGGCTGTGCTATTAAAATTCTCCGCTGAGGTTGCTCCATTTCTAAACTCTTTAACAAGTGTTTAACGAATCTTGCTTTCCTGGCTGCTAGGAAACTGCTTCTGTGGTACCAGTTCACAAAAACTCTGGTGAAAGAACTGACCCAACAAATTCTAACCCAATTAGTCTCCTCCCTCCTTTCGCCAAAATATTTGAGTCCATAACTAATCAAGCTC